>NC_142606.1:51661831-51843638 GCF_041222555.1 Hakea prostrata
TCCAATAAATGGCCTCTTGCAGTATCCACAATGTGACTCATGTCCTCTCACCAATTCGTTACCGCTCTTGAGCACCCACAAATCCCCATTGCTACCACGGGTCGTTCGGTCTCAATACCCTTCCGAATCGGTGCGATATAACAGGGTATTCCCTAGCCAAACACTACTAGATAGTCCACGTGATGTCTGCCAAAGCAAAGCGTCGGATGTGGCCCGACCGCTGGGGTCGGGAGTCCACCTCCGAAGGCTAAGTCGGTTGATGAACTTAATCACAAACGGCTCTGCTAGAAGCACGAGCTAATGAATGAAGAAACGGGAAAGGTGATCTAGATAGCGGGACGGCGATAGTTTGGATCTATCGGTATGTATCCGAACTTGAGTCTCGAGATAGTATTCTTTTTGATCGATTGATCCGTCCCTCACCTTGTATGGTAGTGAGGTTTATATAGAGTGTACCTTCGAATCTCCTTCGTTGGATGCACTCGAGCCTTCTTCGGGTTAGTCGTTGGATCTTATCAATAAGATCCGTTGAGCGATAGACTTCTACTAGTTTGGGCTAGTAGAGGACTCTGAGATAACCGTTAGGTTATGCGATAGTTATCCCTTTGATGATGATTATCCGCGGCCGTCGGTTTGAGTCTGCTTTGTCATCGGGGTGATTACCCTAATCCATAAGTAAGATTAGGGCACGCTTGCGACGAGAATAATCTTTCTTCTTCGACAAGCCATCTTCCGGCTCCGGTTCGCTCGGGAGCGGTTCGGTTTTCTCCGTCTCGGCCGGGGTCGGGGAGTCGGACCAGGTATGAACCCGGTCGGATCATAAACTCTCCATATCCACGAGCCCCCCGGACCAAGCGTTCGGTCGATCCCGAGGGCTTGGTTTTTAACTGGGTTCGTCGTCAGGTGATGATCTCTGCGTGCTTCATTAAATGTCATATCACATTTAATGCGGTGGTCACTTTTCCTCGAGCGTTGTGAGTGTAAGGCCACGTATCTTCGTTGCAGTTGATCTGTCGTGGCTCACGTCATCCAAGCGACGGTTTCCGAACGCCTATTTCGGATTCGTGAGTTCAAACTTTCAAAACGTCTTTGAATCTTGATCGTTGATTTTGAATCAATCTCGATCGTTCAGATTCCCGAACACTCGTGCGGGAGTTTTAAAAGCGGTTCATTGTCTTCGTAGGTTTCATTCTTCCTGTCTGGAATTTGAACCTTTGTTGTGCCTTCGCGCCTTCTTGCTCTCAAGCTTCCGTCTCCTTTGAATCGGTAAGTTTCTTTGGGTCTTTTCTTTTTGTAGTTTCTTGTAACGAGTAATGGCGGACGATAGGGCTTCTTTAGTACCCCATGTTGGTGATAGCGATGATGCTTTTGCTTCTCCTGCTCCCGAACGGTCGGATAGTGATAACAAAACCCTAACCGTCCTCTGGCGGGAGTTCGCTGAAGTTTCTCAAAAAGGTTTTGAAAGAAAAACCGAAACTTCTCTGTCCTTCTCGAGTCTGGATCTTCCAAGATTGTCGAGTCTTCTAGGCAGCCTCAAACCTCCGGGTCCAATGGTGGGCACTGGCTCTGTTCCTTCCATTTATAATGGAGAAACCCTTCTTTCAGCTGTCCAAGATTTTGACCTTCCTTCCTCATATCGGGTTAGGGCTCCCCACCACGATGAGAGGGTTGATTCATCCCTTTCGGGTGAATTTTCTCTGTACATAGATGCCTTTGGAAAGCGGGGTTCGCTTTCCCTTTTTTAATCCTTTATTCTCCATGAGTTTTGAATCAACTGGAACATTTGTCCCGGAATGCTCCTCCCCAATAGCTGGCGTCTCATCGTCGGCTTCTTGGGTTTGTGTTTTGAGCTTGGCATTACGCCATCTCTTTCTCTTTTTGTACATTTTCATGTTCTTTCTATCTCCCATCCTCCCGGATGGGTCTTTCTTTCCAAACGCAATAAGGCTGAACTTGATTGGAGGGCAGCATCCTTGTCAAAGGAACTTGCCCTTCTAATCACAAAAGATGGCGCGAACGATACTTTTTCTGTCGAGCGCCTCCATCAGATCTTAACTTCCCGACCACGGACGGAGGGGTTTACTTCTTCGTCCGAAAGTAACCGGGGCCTTCCCTTATCCAAAGAAGACGAGGCGGCCATCGGGAAGATCAAATCCATTCCGTGGTATCAAGAGATACATGGATATGAAATGGAGTATAACTCCATCCTTGATCTTGGGGCTTGGCTCATTGTGAGCTTCTAACCATCATCCTTTGATTTGGTGAAGTGATATGTCTTGAATTCGATTCTTGTCCTTCTTCTTTGCGGTGCCTCCCCGAGCAGACCACAAAGCCTGCGGGTGAAGGCCGCTAGGGCCGTTGTGACAGCCGAGCAACGATCGCCCGGGGTCTTGGCTGCAGATCAAGAGGCTTCTCTTCCCTCTCCCGACCCCTCTTACGGGGGTATCGGGAATATCGGGCTGTGGCGATGCTTCGGGTAAAGGGAAGAAACCAATGGTGGAGAGGGCTAACGTCTCCTCCTCCGTCCGAACCAAGAGGAGGCATGACACAATTGATGCTCCCTCCAACAAAAAATCCAAAGCTTCGACGGATGGTGAGGAAGTCTTCATCCCCCATTGGACCACGAAGATGACCGACGGGGTCACTCGGGATCTGAGAAAGGCTGCGAGTGGAGCTCCCTCGGTCTTGCTCCTTCGATCGCCGGGAGTTTGAAGCCCTGGATGACACCTCCCTTGTTAGTCAATCTACAAGGTACCGGTCTTCTTGCTTACTTATGTTTTCATAATTTCTTATGACTTCTTCGATATCTTCCGTCTTCCCGGGAATCTTTGTGTTGAGCTTTTATCAACACATGGAAGCATTGAGCCGGGTTGGTCGCACCGGCTCCTTGCTTTGCAAACTTGTGAAGAGAAATTGGCCAAGGCCAATTAGAAATAGACCAGTGTTGCGGCTACTGTGGAGCTGCGAGAAAAAGCATGAGGAAGAAGTGATCTCCCTCGAGGAAGCTCTTGAAGCTTCGAAAATTTCGTGTCTCTGCTGCCGAGCGCGAGGCCGGGAAGCAAAAGGCAGCTGCCACGTTGTTTGGTGACAGCCTTGAAATCAAAAGTAGGGAGCTCGAAGAACATCCGAAGTTGGCAATCCCTAGCAAGCTTTGAGCATATAAAGCCGGACCTTCGGAAGGAGTGCATTCGGAAATACACGAACAGCGTACCTTTCTCCGAATTGCTAGGTTTCTACAACATTCGGGCTTATCGCATGGGGGCGAACGACGTTTGGGAGCGGATCCTTGGAACGATCCACGACTTCGACCTTGCTCCTTTTCGTGAGGTATGCCACCCCGGAGGTCTTCGGGAAAGTTGGTATGGATCTTCCAGGGGCCCAGGCTCGGGGAGAAGATGATCCTTTTCCGGTGACCCTCAATATGAGGCATATCTGAATGACGAGCCGGCACTTCCGGAGGAGAAATCACAAGCCGAGTCTCAAGTTGTTCTTTGTAGAGGATTCAGCCGATGCCACTCTTGAGGAAGGCTCTTCTCATGGTCTGAGAAAAGTCCTCCCGACCCGGGGTCCCTCGAGCAACAATGAAGAAAAGGCTTAGGGAGTTGTTCTTTTGTAAAGATGTACCCTCAATTTAATGAATAGACATTTCTTTATTCATGTTGGCCTCAAAATTTCCCCGTCTCCTGCCGAAGTATTGCCTTGAATATCAAAGTATTAATGATAAAACTTATCACTTAACTTTTCATTCCTCGCCGAATAATGATCTTATAGAAATATTGTGAAGATGCGTTTCGGGAAGATGCGTTAATCTTCCCCACTACTTCATTTATTGCAAAGTCCGCACGTTTCCCTTCTGCGAAGTTCAAACGTTTTCCTGCTTTTGTGTACCATTCACTGTTTCCAATGAATCGGAAATACATCCATTATTTTAATGGCAGTGCGACGATTGGAGGTTTCTCTGCATCGGTGCTCGCTTCCACATGTTTCCATGTGGCATCCCTTCGACCGTTGATCTTGCTTTTTGCGGATTTCGAAGCGTCGTTTCGATACGGGTCGTCGGTTGTCCTTAGCCTTCAACCGTCGTCTTATACCTGAGGCTATTTAAAGCCTTCGTGGGTACTCTCCATCTATCACGACTTCTGCAAGATAGATTTGCTAAAGTGCCAAAGCAACCTTTCGTCCTTCGGCTGCTTCCGTATTCCTCGTACTCCAACGACTGCTCTATCCATTTACGAACAAGTGAGTTTTTTGATTTCTCATCTCTTTCCCCTCTTCCCCCGAAGTAAACTGCACACGGTAGTTATACTTGGGGTTTAGTTTGTTGGTGCATCGAAGCTTTAGAAAACTAGGGTTTCCCCATTGTTCTTTGTCGTTTATTTACTGTGCGATACGGCTGGTTTTTTTTTTTTTTTGCATAGTGGCTCCCAAGATCAACCCGAACTTTATCGAGCAAAATCTTGCAAGAAAAGGGTTGCGTCGGTGGTGGTTGGGGCCGGTGTGGTGGTTTCGGCTAGTGAATCCTCCAAGCGTAAGGCGGCTGCTGGCGGTGAATCTTCAAGTCGATTCCTGCAGCTTACGGTGATGCCGTCCCTACGCCTCCTTTGCCCGAAGTGATCGCTCGTCTTTCCCGGGAAGATCTTGATCACTCCGTTGCCGATGGTGCTGCCGGCACTCCTGCTGGTGAGCTTTGTTGGTGAGCTTTGTTGGTGCACCCCCGAAGAAGACTCTTCGGGCATCCGAGGCAACTATGTTGGCGTCGATGAAGGTGTGGTCCCAGGCGGTGCTGCTCCTATTTCTAACTCCGGTGCTTGTTTGGCATCCTCCTCCTCTCCTTCGAGTTGGAGGATTTTGCCACCGGGAAGCGCCGTCGGGTGACAAGTGATGAAGCTCGGCCTTTGCTTGGTGTAGTTCATCCTTCTCATCCTTCGCTCGAATTAGTGTCAAACGAGTTTGACAAAGCGTTGGAATGGTGTCTTGCTGCTCGAATGACTTACGAGAGCGCGGTTCTTTCCAAACTTCCGGATGAAGTCTTTACGAAGTCACTTTGGTGATGTAAGTCTTTCTTCATTATCCTCTGATTTTGAAAAATTACTTTTACTGCTCCTCGCTAACTCGAAAGTTGTTTGCGGGAGTCTTCTTTGGTAACTTCCACAACCAAGTGGAAGCGGTTACTAGACTCGATGGGTTGAGCAATGAAGTTTCTAGGCTTCGGGAAATCTACGAAGCTAAAGATGTTGAGATTGCTCGCCTTCGGAATCTAGCTTGGGAGGTGGCGGGGAGAAAAGAATTCGATGATTGGTCGTCTTCGGTCGGACTTGGATGATGCCGGGGAGAAGATCCGGCGGCTGGAGCGGACGGTTGGAAAGTCGGGAGCTAAAGGATGCGAAACATTACCCGAAAGGCAAGCTGTCGTTCCTTTGCCCGAATCCCTTCCAAGCGATGTTCGCGAGCTGCGTCTTCAAGTATTTACACGGTAAGCCTTTTGTTGATATGCTGAATGCTTATAACTTGCGGGCGTACCGGGATGGTGAGAGCGAAGTATGGGAATCAATATTAAGGAAAGATCCTCATTTTGATACGACTCCCTACGGTCTTGTTTGCCATCTGAAGTATTTACCGACACAGGTATTCCTCCTCCCATTGGACCAAGGATAAGATTGATCCTCCACCTTCCGATCCGGATATTATGCAATATCTGGAAGATTCTCCTGTTTATTCTCCGCTGGAAGAAGTCAATTATGACGAGCTTGTACCGAATGCGAGTTTGGTCGAGGACCATTCTTCTCTGGACAAGCTTGGACAAAGAGTATGAAATTGCGGAGGATTTTCTGAATATCGAAATATTTTTGTAATCCTCATTTCTTCTCTTCTTTTCCTTGACTCCCCACCAATGGTTGACTCATATGTTTGTTCTAGCAAAGTCGCGTCGATCTTGTATAACTTGTTAACGAGTCACTGTAATGACTTTCTTCTTTGATCAAAGATTGTATCCAGCTCTTGTAATTATTTTGATCTTGGCCTCTTTGGATCTTACGAAGAAATAAGAAATTACTTTATCTTTGAACTTTGCTAGCCACTTGAATCGCCGTTGCATTAGGTCTTAGTTATGCTGAAACAATGCCTTTACTTAAGGATTTCCGGAGAAATACAATAAGTCGAGAAGGAACTCACTCGGGTTTTAAACCGATGCCTTATACTTAAGGATTTCCGGAGAAATACAATAAGTCGAGAAGGAACTCACTCGGGTTTTAAACCGTGCCTTATACTTAAGGATTTCGGAGAAATACAATAAGTGGGCCCTACAAAGGGGAACTCACTCGGGTTTTAAACCGATGCCTTATACTTAAGGATAATTCAAAAATTCAATAAGTCTCGAAGGAACTCACTCGGGTATCAAACCGACGCCTTGCAAAAGGAACTCACTCGGATTTTCATCCGATGCCCCGACTTAAGAAAGTTCGAAAAATTTTCCATAAGCGTTGAAGTGTTGAAGGACCCACACAAATTTTCATCCGATGCCTTATAGTTGGATCTTGTTCTTGAATGTGGTGTATGATGCCCCCCAATCAAAAGATAGTTTGTTGAAAGCCAAAAATTGCATTGATTGAGTTGAAAATGATTACATCACGAACAAAATCGAAATCATCCTCAAGGATAAAACTTTTTGAGATGCCTAGCATTCCACGAACGATCCAACTCTTTACGGGAATCTATGTTCTTCAGCTTTGTAAGCTCTGAACCGACCGGTTTCACAACCATATAGGGTCCTTCCCGGGAAGGGTCCAACTTTCTTTGGTGACGCGGGTCGGAAGCTAGGGTGTTTCTCAACACCAAATCTCCGGCTAAGTACCGAGCGATTCTTCACTCGAGTATTATAATGAGACGCTATCCTTCTTTGATAATGTTGAGTTCGTGCTATTGCCTTTGCCCGAACTTCGTCCAACAAATCAAGACTATCAAGCGAGTCCTTGTTCATTTGCTTTTTCCTCGAACTCACGATCCCGTAACGTCCCCGCCATTATCTCCACAGGTGCCAATGCTTCGGATCCATATGCCAACCTTGAATGGAGTTTCTCCTGTAGGTGTTCGAACCGTAGTTCTATAAGCCCACAATACATTATGTAGTTCTTCGACCCAAGAAGCTTTGTCGGCTTCGAGTCTTCTCTTTATTCCTTCCGGTGGCGTTCGGTTAGTAACCTCTACCTGGCCATTGCTTTGGGGGTATGCCACTGAGGACATACGATGCTCGATCATATATGTTCCACAGAATTGCTCAAATTGTGGACGATCGAAGCTGAGTACCATGGTCGGTGACAATTATCTTTGGAATCCCAAAGCGATATATGATTGATTCAAGCACAAATTTCTCCACTTTTTCTCGGTAATTGTCGCCGGTTGCAGCTTCTACCCATTTTGTGAAGTAATCAATTGCTACTATCGGATATTCCCGTCCCTTTGATGCCTTGGTGAATTTGCCCATGATATCAATTCCCCACATTGCAAAGGGAATGGGATTTAGAATTGAAGTCATAATTTCCGCCGGGCGCTTAAATCTTTGTAGCATGAATTTGTCGAGTTACTACATCGACGAACGTAGTCCATAGCAGCCTCTTGGATCTTAGGCCAATATAACCCAAGTCTTAGAATTTTGTGGGCCGGGCTCTGCTGCCACCCATGTGAGCGCCACAAATTCCTTCATGAACCTCGGCCAAAGCTGATTTTGCTCCTTCGGGGGCCTATACATCTCATAAGGGGTCCAGCATAAGATCTTTTGTATAGTCTCCCATTCGAATGACAAATCTAGCTGATCGAATCTTGATCAACCTTGCCTCTCTTGGATCCTCGGGTAACTTGTCATCTCTTAGATATTCGATTATTGGATCCATCCGACAACGTTCTGCTTCAATATAAGAAATTTCTTTCTCATGATAACTTGGAAAAGTTACCTCTTCAATGTAGACCGAAGGGTCTAGATTCTTTTCCTTGGCATTGGCTAGTCGGGATAGCTCATCTGCCCACTGAATTTTCATTCCTCGAAATCTGAGATATCTTCAAATTCGAAATTGGTTACGAAATGCTGCACTATCTCCCGATATTTTTGCAAGCGTGGTTCTTTAATGCCATACTCCCCCTGGACTTGGTTGACTATAAGTGAGAGTCACTATAAATAGTAACATCTGCAATAGCTAATGCCTTTGACAACCGAAGTCCTGCTATCGGGGCCTCATATTCCGCTTCGTTATTACTTGCATCAAATGCGAATCTCAAAGCATATCGAATAATAAATCCTGCTTGGACTTTTTAATAGAATTCCAGCGCTTTGCTCCATCTTTATTACTCGAACCATCCACATATACCTCCCAAGTGGTTGGTATAATGGGATCCTCAATGGTGGGTTCCATTGGTGCGGTAGTTTCTACTACAAAGTCGGCTAATGCACGAGCCTTGATTGCGGTTACGGGCTTAAAACTCACTTGGAACTCACTTAGCTCAACCGACCGGGATACCATCCTTCCGGACAAATCGGGTTTGTTAAGAACTTTACTAAGAGGAAAAGTTGTAAATACCTCAATTGGATGAGCACGAAAATATGGCCTTAGCTTCTGGCGGCCATCATGAGAGCAGAGCACTGCTTCTCAATCTGCGAATATCTCGTCTCCGCATCTAGCAACACGTGGCTTACATAGTAAATCGGCCACTTGTTTCTTATCTTTCTCCCGAACAAGTCTTGCTTGACCGCCCGAAAGGGATGTCGCTAGATATAGCTGTAATATTTCCCCCTTCTGCTGTGCAGACGGGATCGGTGGTTGTCCAAGTGCTTCTTTTAATTCCTCGAAAGCTTTACGGCACTCTTCGGTCCACTTTGCTTCCTTACTGCCCTTCGGGTCTTTAAGTGCCTTGAAGAAAGGCAAACATTTTCTCCAGGACTTGGAGATAAATCGATTTAAGGCGAGCAACTCTCCCTGTCAAACATTGTACATCCCGAGCGGTTTTGGGAGCCTCCATATCAATCGAGCTTGTATTTTGGCGGGATTTGCCTCAATTCCCCTCTGTGATACCATGAAACCCAAGAATTTGCCCGAGGAGACTCCAAAGGCACATTTTTCGGGGTTCAACTTCATTTGATGTTTCCTCGATCTTGAGAAAACCTCGATCAAATCTGCAATGTGATTTGCTTTTGTAAAGCTTTTCACCGGCATGTCGTCAACATATGCTTCAACATTCTTTCCTATCGGCTCTTTGAAAATCTTGTTGACGGCCCTCGATATGTTGCTCTCTGCATTCTTCGGGCCAAAAGGCATGACCTTGTAATAATAGCTTTCACGATCGGTCATGAAAGCCGTATACTTCTCATCCTCCTTATTCATAAGGATCGATTATACCACTGAGTAGGCATCCATGAAACTTAAAGTTTCATATCCTGCGATAGCATCTATCAAGAGGTCAATCCGAGGCAACGGGTAGCAATCTTTTGGGCAAGCTTTGTTTAGATCCGTGTAGTCTGTACACATCCTCCACTTCCCATTCGCCTTTTTCACCATCACCACGTTGGCCAACCAAGTTGGGCACTCGATTGGTTCTATGAAACCAGAATTCTTAAGTTTTTCAACCGTTCCGAGACGGCTTCATACTTTTCAATAGAGAAATTTCTTCTTTTACGTATCCTTTGGTTTCGCCTTAGGGTCTATCCGAGTTTGTGCTCTGCAATGGCCCGATCGATCCCCGGCATGTCCTCGGCGGACCATGCGAATACATCCTTATTCTGTTGAAGAAATAACTTCAACTCATCTTTAAACTCTTCCAGTTGTTCGGACCCGACATAAGTAATCTTTTTCTCATCCTCGGTACACGGCTGGATTTGCTCCGATTTCTCCTTTGGTTCGGGCCTTTGCATCTCTGTCTCTTCCCGATCATCTCGAACTTCTATGGGGAGGGCGGTAACCTTCCTCGGACCCTCCTTGTCTTTTAAATAGGCAACATAACAACTGCCGAGAGATCTTACGGTCGGAGGAGACTTGACCGATTCCCATATCAGTCGGGAATTTTATCTTCGGGTGCTTTGTCGAAACAATAGCACCTATCTTGAATAAAGATGGTCGCCGAGAATCATATTATAGGCTGGTAGTTCTCGAACCACCAAAAAATTGATTCGGACAGTTGTTTCTTTAGGAAAACTTCCAATGGAAAGATCCAACTGAACCGATCCTTCCGCTCTGCAGATGACCACTGCAAAGCCATATAGGTGTGTAGATGAAGGTTTCATCAAGTCTGATCCACCTTCAATTTTTGATACACTTCGTAAGAAATTAGGTCAGCTGCAGACCACTGTATCAATCAATACTCTATGCACTTCCCGCCGTGCAATCTCTACCTTGATGACTATAGCATCATCATGAGGTAAACAAACATCTCTTTCGTCTTCTTCGCTAAAGGTGATAGAATCTTCACCATTCAGCTTCTTCCGCTTCTGCGCCTCTCCGGCTCCAACAAATTTGGATTTGGTTTTTAAACTCCGGAATGATTCGGGCTCTGGACCCCCGAAGATGGTAAGAATCGGTGACCGAGTAGCAGCTTCAATCACCTCCTTGCCTTTTTTAGACTTCGGGGCCTCCCTCGATCGTTACGAACTAACCGAACGATTCCTTTTAGGGGCAGCCGCACGTGGCCCACGTGGCTCCTCCCTTCTCCTGCTAACAAAGCTGGACGAGATGTCCACGAGATATCAATCTCTCAATATCCGCCTTGAGATGACGACAGTCATTAGTGTAATGACCATAGTCCTTGTGGAATCGGCAATACTTTTCCCGATCCTGCTGCTCTCCGGGTTTCAAAAGAATTTTAGGCGGCCACTTCAAAATATTTTTTCTTTTGAGGATATTCAAAATATCGGCCCGAGGAGCATTCAATGGAGTGTACTCACTTCTACCGGGGGATCTTTGGCGCCAAGGTTGGGATCTTCCAACCCGATCGTGAACATTCTTCTTTGGCTTACTTACGCTCGGGAGCCTTTTGTTCCTTATTGGAGACTTTATTATCTCCTTGGCGCGCATCTAGAATCTCCATGACTTCAGCACTGCTTCGGCATCTCTGTACCAACTCGGCATAAGTCGTGGGTATATCCTGTAGTAATAACTCCGGGAGTTTCCGATTTGTGAGTCCTGTGAATAGAGCGGTTACGGCTACTGTTCATCCAAGTTTTCTATCTCCATCGTCACTTTGTTGAATCTTTTCGAAAACTCTACGATCGATTCGTTCTTTCCTTGTTTGACGGTAAACAAGGTTTCTTCCGTTTTCTTGACTGTATCCCACTCTGGAATCGCCCTATGAATTGGCGCGCCAATTCGTCAAAGTTTACGATCCTTCCCGGGGAGGTTAGAAAACCACTTTTGTGCCGCTCCGGTTAGAGATGAACCGAAAACCACTGCATAAAATTTCATCAAAATTACAGAAAGCGCCATGGTCTGCATTGGTAATAGCCGATGTGAGCTGTTGGATCTCCGGAGCCATCGAATGTTGAGAAGGTAGGCAAACGGAAGTTATGGGGAAACCGATATCCCGCAATTGGCTCGGCAAAAGGAGTCTTCCGAATGACTGAGTAAATATCCTCGGTTATTCTTCCCTTAGCCAATTGCCCTAACTTCTCATTGATGTTGGCCAATTCTTGACCAATGCGGGTCGGGTGATCTTCGGCAATACGATCACGACCTCGATTAACACGATCATCACGTGCTACTCGATCATCACGAACAGCCCGTCCTTCACGAACGTTTCTCTCGTCACGACTGCTCGATCATCACGAACGGTTCTTCGACGGTGGGTGAGTGAGTTCTTACCCCTGTATCCAACCTTGTATTTGAATCGGTTGTACTCTCTTGCGGTGCTGTCGAACCGATCGCCTCGCCTTGGTTGATCATCAATCCTCCGAAGTCCTCGGTCTCCTTCACGGAAATTCGATCAACATTCCGGTCTTCAGCCATTCTTTGGTCACGTGGTATTTGATCACGTGGCAATGCACGTCTCCCTGAATCGTGTTGATCGGGTTCTTGTGGTAAAACCACTCGTGCGGTGAGCACGCGGAGTGCTTGGCTCACCTCCAAGAGTTGAATCTTTACCTGATCCAATTGATCTTGGATTGTATCGGGGAGGAAGATTACGTCCTCCCTGGCCATTATCCACCTCGATAGGATTTTGGCTTTCTGGGGAATATCTGGATTATTCACCCCGGGTGTCTGAACACGGGAATTGCGTTGTGCGGCGGCTGCTGCTGGCTGCCGATCTAGTCACCATGGCTTTTTCAAGTCTTTCCCACAGACGGCGCCAAATGATGCGTCCAAAATCTGCTCGGCCCTTGGATCTCCACGTGATGTCTGCCAAAACGAAAGCGTCGGATGTGGCCCGACCGGCTGGGGTCGGGAGTCCACCTCCGAAGGCTAAGTCGGTTGATGAACTTAATCACAAACGGCTCTGCTAGAAACACGAGCTAATGAATGAAGAAACGGGAAAGGTGATCTAGATAGCGGGACGGCGATAGTTTGGATCTATCGGTATGTATCCCGAACTTGAGTCTCGAGATAGTATTCTTTTTGATCGATTGATCCCTCCCTCACCTTGTATGGTAGTGAGGTTTATATAGAGTGTACCTTCGAATCTCCTTCGTTGGATGCACTCGAGCCTTCTTCGGGTAGTCGTTGGATCTTATCAATAAGATCCGTTGAGCGATAGACTTCTACTAGTTTGGGCTAGTAGAGGACTCCTGAGATAACCGTTAGGTTATGCGATAGTTATCCCTTTGATGATGATTATCCGCAGCCGTCAGTTTGAGTCTGCTTTGTCATCGGGGTGATTACCCTAATCCATAAGTAAGATTAGGGCACGCTTGCGACGAGAATAATCTTTCTTCCCCCCCCCCCCCCCCCCCCCCCCCCCCCCCCCCCCCCCCCCTTCCCTCCCCCCCCCCCCCCCCCCCCCGACCCGCCCCACTAACACCCCACACACCCCCCCCCACCTCAACACCCCACACCCCCCCCCCTTTCCCCATATATAAAAAAGTAACCAAAAAATATACATCATCAATTACATACCCCCCCAAATAAGTTTTTTTTTTCAAAAAAATACATGACCCGGGTTTCTCTTTTTTCGCACTTCTTGCATTAGTAATATAATAATAAGAAAATACATTTATGGTAGTGAATCTAAGAGAATCCCAAAATAGAAACTAAGATTCACGAAATCTACGTAATTATGGAAATAATTGTCCTTACCTTAATTAGCTTTGATGAATATCCAAAGAGCAAAGAGAAAGGTTCCAAACTTAGCAAATAAACCCTAAACAAGTATAGATACAACATTAGGAAAGAGGCCTAAAAGATCGAAGATCAAACGAATCAAATCGGACGAAGAACACAGTTACTGTCTTGCTTGGTCGATTGGGTGGTAGCATGGTCTAGTCGACCAAGCAACCGACCACCTAAGATAGTACTCAACAGAATTTTGGTTTTTTGATCCGAAACTCATTCTACAAGATCCGAAACACTACGAAACTTGGAGAAAACCTCTAGAACAGTAATCTAACACTAAAATAGTGTAGATTAGACACTTAAAATGATCAAAAACACTACTTACTAATTTGGAAACATGACTTTCTAATTTGGTAAAATTCATAGTTTTCGATGAAAACATGCTATGAATTCAAAGGAAAAACTAGAGATGATAGGATCTCATTCTAGTAGAAGATAAGCAAGAGATCATACACGAAACTATCACGCAAAATAGATCTAACATGCTAAGAAATCAAATCGAAACAATGACCATGGCTTCATGAAGATTTCACAAGGATCATGGCTAAGATCAATATGAAAATCATAAAACCTTAAGAATGAAAGGAGATTGTAGAAGAGATTGTTGCAAGGATGCAGCATCTTCTTCATAGTCTCAACATAGAGAAAAGACATAGTAAGAGTAGATCAATACAACACAAGAGAGATTACTAACCTTTGATTGAAGAATAGGAGATGAAAAGCTTGAAGTCTTGCAAAGTTCTTCACAAACACCAAGGAGAGGCTTTGAGTGAGTCTTCCCATGTTCTCTGAGGGTTTTAGAAACAAAAGGGGCTAATTAACACGAAGTCTACTTAAATAGAGCACTAATAACCCTAACAGAAGATCTTCTCGGATTTTTGATCCTGTTGGTCGATTGGTTACCCAGTCGACCAAGCTAGTCAACAAGGCCAAAACAGGGAATTGGAGGTCCAAATCAAGTCCAAACCTAATGAGCTTCTCCCAACACAATATATGACTTACCTAGTATAGAGAAATGCCTTCAAATCATGTCTAACTATACTTCAAGTCCATCAACTAGACTCATCTTCAACAAGGTACGGTTTCCTTTCCAATTTCGAACAAGCTTCCAAGTATGGAACACCATCATCAACTTCTATGGGTCTTGGGTCAAACAACATGTCTTCCACTAAGATGGCCCATAGTTGGTGTCACATCCACCCAGCCGGTTCCCTATTTGGCATACCCGAGTGTGTGATCCACAGCTCGAAGATCAAGTATCGAGGAAATCATCCTCCCACATATACAATAACATAATCATGAACAGAATATAATCAAAGTATAATATTTTAAACAAAAGATTCAATAAGGAAAGAATGATAGTATAATCGAGTGCGGAAAAATGATACCAAATGTAAACATCAAAAAGGAGTAAAGTGAGGCGAATCTCACTCCACGATTACTGACGGAATGTAGTATGTAAGTCTAAAAAGAGAACACAATTGTTCTTAAAAGACAGAGAGAAAAGAATGTCAAACTAAACTACGAGTCTTCTATTCTATAGATAACGTCTTCAAAATAGTGGACTTCATCAATCCAACTAAGACGCTCCCACTCCACATTAGGTCTAATCGTAGTACACAAAGTGATCGCTCGTGGGATCATCGGTGTGATCTTCATTGTTGCCAACACCTTGCGTGTAGTACGCTTCTTCAACTGGTGCTTCTTCATATTGTTCTTCACAGAAATCAGTACCTGTAGAGTAATCTAACAAAAAGGTTGCACAAAAAGGAGTGAGTTCGAATGAACTCAGCAAAGCAAGTTAAATCATAATAACATAACTAACATGCTTTGCAGAACATAAACCCTTAAGAAAAGAATGAGATCATGGAAGAGATGGTTGCAAGGATGCATCATCTTCTTCCCAATCTCAATCAAGAATAAGATCGTAAAGGAATAAATCACAATACAGAAGAGGTTACTAACCTTAGGCCGACGGATCGGAGATGAGAGGCTTCGATCTTGCGAAAATCCTTCGACATCACCAAAGAGAGCTTCAAAAGAGTCTTCCCACGTTCTCTGAGTGTTTTGGAGGCAGAGGATACTAAGAAATATGAAGTTTGCTTAAATAGAAAGTGAAAAACCCTAAAATTGGATTTTCTCAGATTTGACACACTATTGGTCTACTGCTTGGTCGATTGGCCCAGTCGACTAACCAATCGACCAAGCTGGTCAACAAGGCCCAAACAGGGAATTGGAGGCCCAACTCAAGTCCAAACCTCATGGGCTTCTCCCAACACAACATATGACTTGTCTAGTATACAAAAATGCCTTCGAATCATGTCCAACTATACTTCAAGTCCATCAACTAAACTCACCTTCGCCAAGCTGCAGCTTTCTTTCCAGATCTGCACAGACTTCCAAGTATGGAACTCCATCATCAATCTCCATGGGTTCTGGGTCAAACACCATGTCTTCTACTGAGATGGCCCATAGTTGGCTACTTCCTTTACTCCAGGTCTTCGGACCTACAAACAATCGAGTTTCCGGGTCAAGGTCAGGGTTAGGATAGGGCTAGATTTCACAGTTGGCTTCTTCCTTTACTTCGGGTCTTCTGACCTACAAACAACAGAGTTTTTGGGTCAAGGTTAGGGCTGGGATTCACAGTTCCCTATAAGGAAACCTTGCCTGATTTGGAGAAGAAACTACATCTTGATGATAAAGAACTTGGTTGATGGACTTGGGCCCTAGCTTGACATATTTTGGAAGGTCCCTCAATGCAAGGTAAATCTCTTGGTTGAGTTGGGAGAAGCCCCTTTGGAAATTTGAAGTTTGGAGTTGCAAAAACCTGATTTTTTTTCCTTACTTGTTAGTGTTGGTTGATCACCTGACCGACCAACCATGAGCGACCAACAGTGATAGGGACTGTTTGGTAAATCTCTGAATATTTAGGCTTTTGATGCTCTATATATTATAACTTCGTGGTAATCAGCCCCATTATATTCCTAAGCCTCTAGAGAACGTGGGAAGCCTCTCTCAAGCACTCACATTGGAGTTTTGGATGATCTTCAATAAATTCTCAAAGTTCTTCGGCAAATCTTCTTCCTTAAGGTTGGTATTCACTCCTACTCTCATTTGATCTACTCTCCTATTGAATTCTTCTATTCTCTGTGATTAAGAGGATGATCTATTGTCATTCCCATGACTGATCCTCCAATCTCTATAGTTCTAGAGTGGATCTCCATACACTCTATGACTGTGTGAATCTCCACATGATTGTTTCAAAGAGAAATCAAGTGTGTTCTTCATGAATGAATATTCAATCTAAGTTTTGATTCCTAAAGCATGCTAGATTAATTCCCATGATTATTTCTTACTACGATCTACTGTTCTTTTCTTCCTAGAGTGAATTCTCATTCTCTTTAGCCTTTTCGTAGAATTCATAGATTGATTTAAAAGAAAACCTAGTTTTGATTAAATTAGAATTCTACTCTAATGATTATTGTTGATGCCTAATCTATGCTAGATAATCTTAGTCTACTATTTTAAAATTTTCCTTGAAATTTTGGAGTATTTTGAATCCTGGAAGTTGAGTTTTGGATAAAAAATCAGAGGTTTTGTCCACATAGAACTAGCTTGGTCGATCACCTGAGCGACCAAGCTTGACCGACTCATCGAGTCAATGACAACAAGTTCACTCTGTTTTGGTTCATTTTACTTCCAATCTTTGAGGGTTTGTTCCTAATGCTTAACATATGCTTGTTTAGGGTTTATTTGAATACTTCGGACTAGGGCTGCAACAAGGCTGGGCTTTTGCAATCCCAAGCCCAACCTATATGTTCTAATCTGAGCCCATTCTCGCCTAACCCTAGTTCGGGGCCAAGATTATTGTCCCTAGCCCTAAGCCCTACGGGCCAAGCCAAGCCCATTCCCGCCCTAATTGGCCCTAATTGGGCTGGGTCGGATGGGTTGACCCCGATTGGCCCTGTCCCCTGTCCCTAACCCTTATTGGCCCTAATTGCCCATGTCCCCGTCCCTAACCCCGATTGGCCCCGACCCTAGCCCCGACCCCGATTGACCCTAGTTGGCCTTGTCCCTGTCCCTCACCCCCGATTGGCCTTGATTGATCCTATCTTGGCCCTAGACCTAATTGGCCTTGTCCCTTGCCTTAATTGGTCATATCCTTAGACATAAAATATCAAATGTAAATTCATAAAAAAAGCAAAATACTTAAAAGTATCACGAGTAAATTAAAAATAAAATTCTTAGAAATATAAGATGATTCAAGCTCATACAAAATGATAAAATAGTCAATAAGTTGTTAGAGTTGCTTTAAACATGAATAATTCACACTCCATAATTCTATATTAAGCTTTGAAAGTCTCCCATTGCTTTGGTGATGGAAATTGAAAACCTCTCCCATTGATATCCTTATTCAACAAAAAAAATCCATATTTAAAACCTTGTTAATAAGTAAATCAATGATAATCTAGTATTAATATTTTTTTCGTAGTTAAATAAAATGATATTTTAGTTACAAACACAGCTATCTGTCCTTAATAAGTTTTTCTGAAATATCACATTGGAGGCAAACAATATTCATGATGAGAAGTTGGGGTGTAGATTTGTTTGATATTAAATCTCTATATACTAGTTTTTATTATTTTAATATATTACCTTGCCTTAGTCCAAAAAAAAAAGTGAATGTTTTTTGGAAACTAAAAATGACGTAGTTCGAAAAATAAAAATTACCTTAAAAATAATATAAAAAGTGAACTTATAGTCTAATATGATCAAAATGACTGAAAGTCAGAATCAAGACTTATAGTTATATCAAAGTTAAATATGAAGATTAGGATAAAAATCTAATACATGATCAGGGTCAAATTAAGATTAAGACTAGAGCCAAATTTAGGGTTAGAATCAGGGCCAAAATTAGATGGATGGTTACTATATTGATAATGATGATATAATTTATTTTTATTAAAAATCTAATACATGATCATGTTTTTAAAATTTGACACGTGTCAAGTATTCACGCATGTAGATTAGAATTAATTCCTCTCCATATGGGTGGAGGGTCAGACTCAAATCAAGGCCAAGATCAGGCCAAAATCATGGGTCAAGATCAAGGCCAATATCAGGGCCAAAATCAGGGCCAAGATTAGGGCAAGAATCAGGGCCAAGATCAAGGTCAAAATCAAGGCCAAAATTAGGGACGGGCCAGGCGGGCTAGGCGGGCTAGAGAGTAATCCCAGGCCCGCCCTTGGCCCTAGTTCGGGGTCAAAATATTTTGGCTCTAACCCGCCCATAGGGCCAAAATCTTTAGCCCAAGCCCTATTCGGGCTATGGCGGGTCAAGGCCGCTAGGGCCAAACTTGCACCCCTACTTTGAACTTGTCCTCATCCTTTTCTTTGGAATTTTATAAAGTTAACTAAGGTAAGGACGTTTGTTCTCTAATAACCTAAAAGACATGATTGCTTATATTTGACTCGAATTGCATGATCATACTATTGTCTTCATGATTTACTTATAATTACATTATCTGCTGTAATTAATCACTGTAACTACAGTAGGACCATACTCATGTGATTCACTTGTTATTTTGATTATGAATGATTACTTATTCTCTTACGAATGGTTTGTTGGTTGTGCTTATGAATGACTGATTTGGAATGTGTTTGACTAACTTGTAGATGGGGAATGGGGAATGGGGAATGTCCTTTTGATATTTTCTGTCATTGGACACCAATGGAGGTGGTATGGGACGCTTTCCTATGGTGCCCATTAACTCTTTCCCTGATTACTGGTTGACATACCTAGGGCTTGTCTAGCAGTGTTTGGCTAGGATTATCCTGTTATATCAGACCTGATTTGGAAGGAAATTGAGATCGAGTGACCCATGGGAGCATGGGGATTTGTGGGCGCTCAAGACCGGTAACCAATCTGTGAGAGGACATGGCTCACATTGTGAGGGGCCATTCATTGGTAGGATTGCAGTAGTAGACTTGGCCTCATGGACACTCAAGACCGGTAACCAACCCATGAGAGGACATGAGAGCTTCCCGTTTATTATTTGTGGATGACCAATAGGGTTAATGAGTCTGTACTTCGAGTTGGTTGGAGCCATAGGATACGGTGACTTTAGTGGGAAGGATACCGGAAAGGATCGTGAGAAGCGAGGAATGGAACTATCTAACCCTGAGTTGATTTAACTAAGTAGATGACTTGCATTGGGCTAGTATTAACCTTGTTATGTGCCAAAATGCTGACCAATGGTGATGTGAGAGAGCGGTGACCTAAACCCCAGCCATGAAATGCCCAAGTGGGATGCAGGACCTAATTACCACCGGAGAACCCAAGATACTGAGATGGTTAAGGAAGAGTGATTTGAGACCTACCCAGAGGAGTATGGTGCTATGACTTAAAGCATGCTTGCCACTAGAGACCAGCATACATAGAATTAGAAACATATTAGCATAACTGTCTCATATCATATTGCATCTTGTATGTTTTGCTATCATGTATATGTGTTATTGTGGAATAAACTGCCTTGCTGAGTTCTTTTGAACTCATCCTTTTTGGAAAATGTTGTTAGATTTTTCTACAGGTATTGATGACTATGAGAACCAGTGCTACGAAGCCCAAGCGGATGACTCATACTGTACCCAAAGTACTAGCTGTTATGATTACGATGGAGAAGACTACCAGTATGAAGCTCGAGTTTATCAAGATTAGTCCGACTCTGGTGCTTGTGTGTCGGCGATGGGACATCGAAGCCTTTATTTATAGACACACTATTTATAGATTTTAAGAGACATTAGTTTAGATGTCGGTTTATTTCTTTTCCAAGGATTTTTGAAACAGCTTGTAATCACGGTTCAGCTTTTGATCTACTTTTCCACTGCTATTATAGAATGATTTTCCCTTACACTCTATACTTGATTTATTCGTTGGTATCTTATTTCCACACTCTGATTGAACTGTAATCTTCCTTTATATCTTTTTGTGATTATTCATTTATAATACTTAACATTGATTTAGTCTTGTTCTTGATTGTATTATTGTAAATGTGGGGGTTGATTTCCTCGGACTGATCTATGAGACTGTGGATTACACACTCGAGTATGCCAGATAGGGTACCGGCCGGGTGGATGTGACAGGGGTTGACTGGAACCATTACAATTTCATTTGTGTTTTCTATGGAGGCAGCCTACTTCATGTGGGCCTACTTCATGTGGGGTAATTTGCAATTGGAATATGCAATTGGGTGTTTGTCTTAAGAGAGTACCACATTGATGCTAACTTTAAAAGCATATGTTTCACCCATAAAGGGGAGAGAGAAGTTAGGTAAATGCAAAACAGCAATAGTGACAAAGGCTTTTTGAAGACGCCTGAAGGCAACATTGGACCAATGAAAGAAATCTTTCCTCAGGAGCTCTATAATGGGTGTTGCGTTGTGTGCATAATGTCGTACAAAGCGAACAGTAATGGCCAGTGAGGCCTAGGAAGCTGCGTAGTTCTTTCAAGGATCTATGATGGCTAGTCTGTTATAGCAGAGATTTTAGAAGGATCTATGGCTACTCTGTCTCCAGTGACAACATAACCAAGGTAATCAACTGTGTTGCGGCCGAAGAGGCATTTAGACTCTGGCAAATAATTGGTGCTATTGTAGGAGTTCTAAGACCTCTTGAAGGTGGTTGATGTGATATGGCTAGGTTTTTCCATAGACGAGGAGGTCATCGAAGAACACCAACAGGGTACATTGTAAAAAGGGTAGAAAAATGGCATTCATAGTCACCTGAAACATCGACAGGGCATTTGTCAAGCCAAAAGGCATGAGGAGAGACTTGAAAAGCCCATCGTGTGTCCTGAAGGCAGTTTTTTGAACAACCTTCGATATGACTCTGATTTGGTGATAGTTGGCCCTCAAATCTAGTTTGGAAAATAAATAAACTTGCATCATGTAGTTCATCCAAAAGTTCATCGATGGTGGAAATCGGAAAACAGTCTTTAATCTTAATAGCATTGAGAGCTCTATAATCTACATAGAAACGCTAGGTCTCATCACATTTCTTCACAAGGATAACAAGGGAGAAAAAGGGGCTCTGGCTTGGACAAATCAAACCCTCGGAAAGAATTTCAAAAACAAGGCACTGGATCTCCCCTTTTTGAGAGTGGGGATACTTGTACAGTCACAAGTTAATAGGAGGGGTACTGGGAATCAATGAATGGCATGGTCTTGTGACCATAAGGGGGGGTAAACCATGAGGGGTGTAGAACACAGAGGTGAAGGTTTGCAGGAGAGACTAGAGGTTGGAGAAGGAGGCCCAATGGTGGGGTCACAGGACGGAAAATCCAAGTGCAAATAGGTAACGCCTGTGTGGGTATCAGGAAGGCAATGTAGGGCATGGACTTGAAATTGATATGGGGTTGAAGTGGTGTCACCGTGTAGAGTCACAGGGTGGCCTTTATAAGAAAATGTGAGGGTGATCTTGGCATAGTCAAAGATGATGGGGCCTAGGGTTGCTAGCCACTTAGCACCCAATATAACATTAGCGCCCAATAGGGGAAGCAAATATACATCCACCATCAAACAAATATGGTAGATAGTGAAGGACAAATGGGACATGAGACCTTCACAGAGAATTGTCTCTCCACCACTGACTATAACAGAAAGGGAGAGGGACCAATTCAATTGCCTAACCTAAGTGGTGACAATGCTCAATTGAATGACATTGTTGGTAGAGTTAGCCATGGAAGAGGGCGGTAAACTAAATAGTTGAGGGTTAACAAGTGCCAAGCAGTGAGTGCAAGGAGAGTTCCAACAAAGATTCAAAAGAATGTCTCCTGGATCATGGGGAGAAGGGGCCTGTGGCTCAGGTTTGGGGTTGAGCAAAACAGGGGAGGAAGTGTTATCACACAAATCTAAAATATAGATGTGATAAGAAGCATAGAGATGGCCAGGGGAGTACTTCTCATCACAGTTAAAACATAGGTCGTTGTCACGCTTCTGTTGTATCTCAATTCGAGTGAGACAAAGCAAATTGAAGGGCGAGGTGGCGTAGGTGCGGGTAAGCGAGGCAAGGGAGAAAGTGGAGTGGAAAACAAAGGCAGTGTGGTCGATGGGTTGCGGATTGTGAGGGGGCGAACAGGAATGGGGAGGGGTGGTATTCAGCTATTTTGAACTCTTGAAGGTGAAGGCCAATGGTGTGGGATAAGTCATTGGGTTGAAATGTACCTTCTAGTGGATATCATCACCAAGGCCCAAGATGACACAGTGGAGAAGGAATGTTGCTGGGACACCGGTGATGTGGGTTAGGAGGGTTTAAAGTGGGATTGGTATTCCGAATATCTAGACCAATTTAGTGAGGGAAGCAATGAGGTCATACAAAACATCGGGTCCAAAACAAAGTTTGAAGGCACATGTGAACATTGGCCAAGTGGGGAGGAGGTTGGATTAGGAGGCCCAAATGAAATCACTAGAGAGCTTCACCGTCCGTGTGGAAGGATGCGACAAGAAGCCTCTAGTCTTGGGCAATATGATGGTAGTCAAAAAAAATTATGCCTTAAAGATCCACCCAAATAGGTCAGAGCCATCAAAGCGTGGAAACTCTAAGTGAACAGTACAGGTTTGGATAGAGCCAAAAGGGGCAGGTGGAGGGGCTGTTGATGCAAAGTCGAAAGAAGCAGGGAGACAGAGCAAGGATAGGGGTTGGTGGGTGGGTGGAGAGAAGGGCATGTTTGAGGTGGCTATCCATAGCGGTGAAGCGAGCCATCATGTCAGCAATGGATCCTACAGAGTACCAAGCTAATTGCCATTCACAGTGGTGGTACCACTCAATGTGTAGAGAGACTCATCAAACACTCAAAGGCGAGTTTCGTCTACCATGGCCAAAGATAGCAAAAGCAGTGAAATCACCAAATGATATGAGAAGGGTTTCCCAAACGACGAATTAGGCTGTTTTTGAGGATAGCTCCTCCAAAGAAGAAGATGGAAAGAGAGGAGAATTTTCATTCATACTTTTTTCTTAATTACAAGCCTATCTATCATGCAAAGAGCGATATGATCCTTTTCGCACTTATAGAATATTCTAATTACTTGTTCTTTTTCCCTAACCAACATTCCTTTTTACTAATAGAATTGTACGTACTCTTGCAGAGACATGGGTGTGCTTTTCATCCGTGCTGATCGTCTGGTTGATATGCTTGACATGGTTGGTTCTATGGTGGAATTGCTCACTGCCAATGTGGGGTCGCTTGCCTCGTCAGCAAGTTGGTTCGTATCAAGATCCTACTGTTTTTCTGAGGTTGAGTTTTGAGAGTAGGATACACATGTTGAAGAAATCCTAATCCTTAACATGGTTGATTGGTTCCTGATTTGGAGATGGGAACCACTACAAAGCAACACCATTCTTACTATCGATGTTCTTACAATCGTTTCATGACTTGGCTATCCTTTCCACCACTTTGGTTTACTCAATGGTCTATGGGAATTTGTTTTGGACATGTAACTAACTTCTAGTGCTTGATGAAGAGGAAGAATAGTTGCCAATATTTTTTTTTTAATGTTTTCTATCTTTATTAAGGGTAAACTGGTAAACTACAAGAATATAGGGGTAATTTAGGGATTATAAAATGTTATAGCTACAATTTATCGAAAAATACTAACAAGGAATGCGATTGTCCAATTTCAAATGACATTGTGTGGTTTTTATGCCAACTTAGCATAATTCTAGGGTGTTTGTGCTTTTCACCATGTATCTTATTGAAAATTTTCCCAAAAGATATGTTAGAAATTTGAATAAGAATACAATAATCAAAAGGATAAGGATTAAACCTAATATGGAAATACATTGATAGTCATTTTAAAATAAATCATTAAATAATTTAATTCAGCTAGGTTATTTGGTTCAGTTTCAAGCTTCTAAACCGGATCTGATCCAAATTCAATTAAAATTGAAATTGGTTGATCCAAATACAATCCGATTGAATTCAATTTATTAAGCTCTAGTTGATTACCTCTCCCCCTCCTGTTGCATGCTGAAGGTTTGAAATGTCTATACTGTTTGGTAATTATCCCCCCCCCCCTTGTATGTTGAAGGTCCGAAATGCCTACACTAATCAAAAATTATTTTGTCCTCCCCTTGTATGTTGGGGGTCTGAATGCCTACACTGTTCTATAGCTATTTCCCTGTCCCCTTGTATGATGGAGAAAGAGTCGATAGGTAAGAATTTTAGAAAGAAGATGCTTGGATATAGTTCATACAAATTATTGCTGTCTTTCTAAGAAAAATAAACTACTACTGATATCACTGTTTAACAAAGGTTCACTGATGGTAGGGGGTGTGATTGACATTTGAATCTTTTATAGCGTGGCATTAATATCACGATGATTTCAAGAGCTCAGATATGTTCCGAGTCCACCTACTCACGGGCGGAACCATGATTCAATATTTGGGGGGGGGGGGGCGAAGAATGGAAGTCCATATTGGAAAAGTACCAATGCTTTTTCGCCACACATTGTGTGGGCCCTTATAAGACCCATTGGGGGTCCCACCTACGAATTATTTTATTATATTAAGGATTAGGCCCACATATATTTGTGGGGCCCACACATATTTGAAAAAAAATAGGTAAATTATTGATAATGATATTTTTTTCGACAAGATATAGGTAAATTAAAGCATTTAAAAATAAAAATAAATAAATAAATAAATAAAAACCAGGCCTTCAACCCTAAAAGGTCAGATGCAAACCAAAATTTCCTTTGGTAGGACAAGCAAACCAATTTTTTTTCTCTTTCAAGTAAGAGATGCAAACCAAAGGTAGTTAGTTACCTAACTAACTATAGACATTTTATTCACAATATAAAATCAAATAACAGAAATTGCAGAAGAAGTAAATAAACAAAAAATATAAAATCAAATAAAGAATAAAAAAATAGGTGTCGCGTTCATAGCAGTGCGCAGAGGATATCCGCTCTGTTGCGAACAAAAATCCCAGAGAAGGGGTGTGGAAAGTTTTGAAAGTTTGAAATTCACCCAAGAATTAAATTGCATTTTGGGAGGTTTTAGAGTTCTCTCAAATCCTCCTCTATGTTGTTCTTGTCAACTTGCTCATCAGTACGGCAACTTTAAAGCCAAACTATTGATGTTGAACTGGGCTACACAAATAGCTTATGGCTCACTTGGATGCTACAAAAAATAAATTCTGATCTAAAAGTTGATGGTAGTGCTGTAACTAATATAAGTCAAACTAACAAAGAGAAGAACTCTCCCATTGGTAGTTGTGGATATCTATAGTAGTTGGTAGCTTAAGGTCCATTGAGCAGATAGGTAGACAAGCCAACAAAATTAGCAAATGAATCTACTGAAACCCAAGGGGATGCTCAGTTGAGAAAGATCTAACAGTATGGAAACAAGGGATGGGTACCTTTGTATCACCTCAAGAGGGTTAGAGAAACTGTCACATCCCGCAAAATCCACCTAGGGTATACCCTATCTAGATTACTCGGGGAGTGATCCACAACCCAAAAGATCAAGTTTAGGAACGATCATATTCACTTAGCACAATAATACACTCAAAAGCAAGAACAAATTATTGTATTCAAGTAATTTAATAATAAAAGTCAAGAAAGGATCTCAGAAGGATCACAAAGAACATCAAAGTGCGGAAATGATACCAATAGAATAAATAGTCAACATGTGGTACTGAGGTGGAAATTCCCTCTACAACATTAGCGGAAGGTAGATCGGATAAAAATAAGGGTTACAACCGGTTTCCGAAGTGACAGGGGACCGGAACAAACTAAACTACGGTCTCAACGAATCAGTTAAAAGATCAAAAGAGAATGGGACGATATCCCATCCCTGGCACACAAGTGCAAAATCGAGCTACTCCAAATAAGAAATAATCCCGAACTTCTAGTCTTCACCAACGTAGTCACCGTAATCAGTATTGTATGAGTCGCCAACTTGGTCTTCAAAGTGTTGACCATCATAGTCAACAGTAGTAGTACCTGCAGAAAAGTCTAACAGAAGATATTGCAAAAAGGAGTGAGTTCAAAAGAACTCAGCAAGGCAGGCTGTTCCATAATAACATAAATTACATGATACAAAACATAGCATGATGTAATATGATATGAGATAGACAATGCATGTATGAATCTAACTTTATGTATGCTGGTCTCTATTGGTAGATATGCTTTAAGTCATAGCACCATACTTCTTTGGGTCGTCAGTCACTCCCCCTCAACCATTTAAGGTATCTTGGGTCTGCCGGGGTAGTTCGGTAAAGTCCTCATCAAAACTATGGCTGGGGATTAGGTCACCACTCTCTCACATCACCATTGGTATTGTAAAACCCAGCCCTAACCTTGACCCGGAAACCTTGTTATTTGTAGGTCCAGTGACCCGAAGTAAAGTAAGAAGTCAGCTTTGGGCCATCCCAGTGGAGTACTTGGTGTCTGGCTTTGAATCTATGAAAGTTGATGATGAAGTTCTATTTATGGAAACTGAATCTTGATGAAGATCGGATTAGTTGATGGACTTGGAGTGCTCTCTATCTTGGTTTTAAGGCATTTCTACCTATTAGGTAAGTCACTTGACTTGTGTGCAAAACCCCTTTAGGATTGGATTTGATCTGGACCTTCAATTCCCTGTTTTGGACTTGCTGTCAGCATTGGTCGACTGATTGGTCGACTGGACCAGTCGACCAATCCACTCGACCAATGAGTGCTGTCTTTGGCAATTAGGTTTTTCTTGCTCTATTTAAGTCCAATCTCGAGTATACTTCGTATTTGCCGCCTCCAAACTCTCTGGAACGAACCAAAGACCTCTGCAAGTCATCTCCCTTGCATCCTTGGTGTTTTCTTGACGGATCTTCGTCGAAACTCTTCCTTTTGCATCAAAAAGTATGTCTACTCTCTCTTCTTCTCCTCCATCTTTGTTTTTCTTTCCTTTTTGAGTTAAGACAGTAGAAGAGATGCTGCATTCTCTGTTGCAAACATCTCTGAACAGGTTCTCATGATCATCCTAAGGATTTGAGGCTAGAACAATGATCTTAACCATGATCATTGCAAGCTTTTGAAGGAATCATGATCAAACCATGATCTAATCTTGTTAAACTTCTGATTTGAATTCTGATCTCTTTGGATCTTCGATATTGATCATGTTAGTAGTTAATTACTGTGTTTTCTTTCCATGATCCATAATCTATCAATTTCTAGTTGTTCTCTTCTACCATACTATGTGTTCTTCATGAAGCATGGTAGTTACATATATGGTAGGTTTTATTTCCTTATTTAGATTTATGCTTCTAAGCCTTTTTTCCTTGAAGATCTAAGTATGTTTTCATGATACCTTTACCTGAAGCAATGATCCATCCTCCTATTGTTCTTGTCTTTGATTTCTATTTCGAATTCATCAAGAACCATGGTTGATCTAATTATGGTAACTTTTTGTTTCCTAATTTGGATCTTGATATCTTGATTTGATTGGTGTTTTGAGGTCCCCTATATGTTAGAATACTACTGATGTAGTTTACCCCTTGATTAGTACCCTTTTGAACCATCAAATTCGGATTTCATATCTTAAAACTCTGTTTTTCTTAGGCTACTGTCTGCATTGGTCGACTGATTGGTCGACTGGGCCAGTCGACCAATCCACTCGACCAATGAGTACAAAGCAACTCCAGAATTGGTCTGTGTTGGATGTTTTGGTATCTTTTCCATTAGGGATCTTTCCTAATATGTTGTATATACTTGTTTAGGACCTTCTTCTCAAGTTTGCCAAGATCTTACTTGATTTCTTAGGATTCCTTTGCGAGTTATAAAAGGTAAGGATGGTTATTTCCTTAATTACATAGATAGCATGAATCTAGTTTCTATATTTGAATATCATTGATATGATTCCTAAATTAGATTCTTACAATGATATACTACTGTTGCATAACTTTGATTACAGTAGCATTACTTATTCATATTAAATTGATTCATGTATGATTTACTTACCAATGTTATACAAGTGATTGTAATTATTGATTTCTTTCCATATATGAAGTTACCATATATATGATGATATGAATTGATGCATCTGTATGCTTAAGTATGGTTTGGAAAGGAGAGGTGTCCTTTTGACACTTCTGTCCTTGGACTACTACGGGAATATTATGGGATGTTTCCGGAGATGCCCTCTGGATACCTTCCTAAACTGTTGGATGACATATCTAGGATTGTCTAGTAGTGTTTGGCTAGGATGTCCTGTTATGTCGACCCTAATCGGAGGGGTATTGAGACCGAACGACCCGTGGTAGCAATGGGGATTCATGGGCGCTTAAGACCGGTAACCAACCCGTGAGAGGACAGGAATCACATTGTGGGGGCCATTTATTGGTAGGGTTGCATATGGTTAGACTTGGGCTCACGGGCGCTTAAGACCGGTAACCAACCCGTGAGAGGACGTGAGAGCTTCCCGTTTACCATATGTGGATAACCAATAGGGTTGATGAGTCCGTAGTCAGGGACTATGAGGACTCTAGTGTGAAGGATACCGGAAAGGATCGTCAGGGACGAGGAATGGAAGTATCTGGATCTAACTTGATGTAACCAAGTAGAAGACTTGCATTTGGCTAGGTTTTACCCCGACATGCGCCGAGTACTTATACCAAATGGTTGTGAGAGAGTGTGTTGACTTAACCCCCTGCCATGGTTTGTCCCGAGGGATGAAGGACCCATTACCAATCGGCTGCTCAAGACCGGTGAAATGATCCGTGAGAGAATCCAAGATATCTTAAATGGTTGAGGATGTGAGTGGACCTTCCTAAAGAAGTACGGTGCTATGACTTAAAGCATGTCTGCCAATAGAGACCAGCATACATAGAGTTAGATTCATTCATTCATTGCTTGTCTCATATCATATTGCATTTATGATTGTTCTCGAATCCTGCCATTTATGTTATTATGGATTTTAATCGCTTTACCGAGTTTCTTTGAAACTCATTCCTTTATTGTACAATGTTTGTTAGACTATCCCGCAGTGTACTGAGTACTATGACGGTCCCTATGAAGAAGCGCAAGGCGAAGAGGCATATCTCCAGGGAAGGTGATTGCGGTTACCACAATTACTCTGAAGATCCCGCGAGTGGTTATGCTCCGTACGATGCTTAGTCCGACCATTGAGTGGAAGCGTCCTTGTGCCATTTATGAGATTCACACTTATAAGGATGTTGTCTATAAAGTGGAGAACAATTTAGGTACCCATTGTACTTGCTACTGGGATTAGATTTTGTCTAGTTTATTCTTTTAGAGCTACTTTTCCGCTGGTTGTAGAGTGGGATATTTGCCTCACTTTACTTAACTGTTTGACACTCTGATTATATCTATCATTCTGATTCATTTATGATCCATTCTTTCTTTATTGGATCTATGGTTTATCTTCCGCACTTTTATTATGATTGTTCATGATTATGTTATTGTTTATGTGGGAGGTTGATCACTCGATACCTGATCTTCGGGCTGTGGATCACACTCTCGGGTATGCCAGATAGGGTACCGGTTGGGAGGGCATGACAGATTGGTATCAGAGCCTTTAGTTCGAGGAGATCCTAACTACAAAAGACAATAACTGAACATTCCTGAGTCATTGATCTGAAATGACTCTTCTACTCTTAGAAGTGAATAATAGAACACTCAATTAGAAACTTGACCTTTGAGGCATAACAGAACATTTCCGAATAACATACCATAATTATACTTGAACAAATGTCACTAATGCAAGGAAAAGAAAGGTGCATAATATACAATAATTAAAGGGAAACAAAATGAACTTCATTAATTTCAAAAGTTTTTACAACAATTACATCTGAAATGCATAAATGGAAATCCTAAGGTACAGTCTATCTAGGTGATCTTCTCCGATCTCTCGTATGCTCGAACTCCTCCGCTAGCTGAGTCACCCGATGCTCTATCCTATCCTCGTCGTGACTCCATCCTCTCGTACATCTGCTCTGTCCGACCTCCATTCTCTCTAGCATGGAAGTCATCGATCTCATCTGTGCTCCAAGATCCGAAGTCTCCGGAACTGCATGTGAAGGGCCACCCGCCTCGAAGTGTGATGAAGGAAACTCGTGATGCACAGGCTCGGCCTCGTGCATATCTCGCATCATCTCCGGCCCGATCATCACTATCGGGACCGATATCCTCTCCTCCATCCTCCGACCCCTGATCCTCATCCTCCGATTCATCATCATCCTCACCCTCCGGACCGGGAGATCTCTCTCGATCGCTGTAGTCTCATCCGACGAATGGTCCGAGTCCCAATAGAGTATCCCCGTGAACCGGTGTCCACCGGTGTATCCTCGAAACTCACCCCGAAATGCCCGAAGATCAAAGTCGGTAGCCTCCCATAGCAAAGGTTCCGCATGCTAGGCCGCAGAACTAAGTCCAGCATGACCTGAATGATGTAGGAGAGATCGATCTCGAAGCCCATGTAGATGTCTGTAGATGACTAAGGCCTCCATCACCGTGACCCGATGGTGATGTCCGGCTTCGGCATAATGTTTCGGCCGACTATGCGACCGATAATCCGTGCGAGAATCCGTCATTCATCCGCTGGTCCACGGAGTGAAGCATCGACGGCTATCCCATAGCGTAGAGCATATCTCGCGAAGCTCGTACGACATCGATGGCTGTCCGGATCTGCTCCTGCAGGTATCCACACACACCGCTGTGGATAGTAAGGAACCTACAAGATCTCAGCCGGTGTCCGGGTAGAGAAGCGAATCCGAGTCCGGAAGACCCCGCTCCCGAGGACAAGTCTAAGTGGATGTCCTTGGCCTCGAGCCTCCTCTCGTAGGTAAGGTTGCTTGAAGAACAACCTCACTAGTTCCGGGTATACCGGCGGATCCTCGGTGAAGAGATGAGTCCACCGCAATGTGTCGAACCTCTGCCGAATCCTAAAGGCTCGAGCTGGCGTAAGTGAAGTAGACATCCCATCTCGATATTGCGATGGCTGAAGTAGGCCTCGTACAGGAACTCGGCCCCGAGGTGTGTCAAACATGTCCGGTCTCCTAACCTCCCGTCTAGGCTCGAAGGAACCCGACCTCCGACCCTAAGAGCACCTACAATGCGACCACGACCTCTACCTCGTCCTCGCCTTCCCCTCTGCATAGTGGGTATCTGTGAAAGAGAAAAGAGACAATTCCAGTTAGTGCTATTTTAAGATTTGAGCCAAAAGGGTATTTTTGTAATTTTTCGGAAAATTTCAAATTTGGGGGAAATTTGATTTGAACATACTAGCATGTGCGCAATACTTGGAATTTCATGACTATGAAGTTTGTTTGGTGAAAATCGATCGAAAACTTGGATTAATACGAAAAATTCAGCAAGAAGGAAATTTGGGGATTTTGCAATTTAGGTCAGAATTGGATTTTTGAAAAGTTGAAATTGATTAAATCAAATTGTATGGACCTATCTACAATGTCATCTTGAGCATGTAGCATTTGATCTCGTGTGAAAATTTCAAGCGGTTTGAGAGAACACGGAATTTTTCTAAAGATATCAATTTCGGTATGAAAACTTTGCGAGATGAACACCATTATGTTAAAACTTGTTGTCTATGCATGGCATTGTGTTTAAAACCTAGGGAATATGTTTCTAAGCATTCCTAAGCATGATTTCTAGCATTGGATACAAGTAAAGCATGGTTTTATTGAAATGCAAGCATGAGAAGATGAAAATGGAAGAAAGAATGAGAGATTTACCTTGTTTGTGAAGATTGTGTGTTGTGGTGTTGTTGTTGAAGCACTAAATCACCTCAAGAACACTTGTGAGAACTCTTGGAGACTTTCCCTAGAGCTCTCCCACCTTTGGAAGAAGTTAGAATGAGGTTGGAATGTGAAAATGAGGCTTATAATGCGAATTTTCGCATTACTGCTCGCATTGGTCGACTCATTGGTCGACTGGGTCGATCGACCAATCACTCGACCAATGGTCACAGAGACCTCAATTGCTGTTGAATTTTTAGAAAATGTGATTTTTGCCTTATGGATTATTGTTTGATGACTATATGGATATATTTGAGCATGATTTAAGTTTTCAAATCATTTGGACTTGTGGTTTATGTTGAAACTTGAAATTCGGTATTTTGATGTTCTCGGTTTTGCGAGAATGGGTACTCCGAGAAGTGGGCGTGGTGAATCCAATGGTCATGGTGGTGGTGAGATACTTCGGGGAGGTGGTGAAATACCTCATGGTGGTGGTGAGATACCAAATGTTGATCGGGGTACTCATGAGATACCCGGTGCCCCGAATGTTGGAAGTTTTCGAGATATTGCCAATATTATGGGCAATATGATGCAGCAGCAAGCAAGCGACTCAATTCAACCGGATGTTGGTGGGTTTCATGACTCTGCATAATGAGACCCGGGCTGGTGCTAATGTGAATCCTCATGCCGCAGTCCTGAATGCCGGAGGTTTAGCTGAACTCCTCATACTCGCTTTGATGGAGAGTTTTCTCAAGATGCAAGTACCCACTTTCACCTGGAGTTACCAAGGACCCCTTGTTTCCCAACAAGTGGCTTCGTGAGTTGGAGAAGGCTTTCCGACATCCGCAATGCTCGGAAGCTCGGAAGATTTTGTTTGCTTTGAACGAAGTTGCAACAAGAAGCTGATGCATGGTGGATCTCCACTCGGCCCGTTTTGGAAGGTTTGCATGCGGGAGTTGTAACTTGGGAGTTATTCAAAGAGGCTTTTTGTATGAATTACTTTCCCGAGGCGGTAAAAGATGCAAAGGAAGCTGAGTTCATGATTCTTACTCGGGGATCTCTGTCTGTGTTGGAGTACCAACGAAGTTCGAAGAGCTTCATTTCTTTGCTCTAGATTCTCCGAAGGATGACCTCGCGAAAGCAAAGAAGTTCTTCAAAGGACTACGCCCTGCCATTAAAGCTTACCTCACGATCCAGCCTATAGTGAGCTATGCTCAAGTGGTGCGAAACTCGAAGAAGTTGGAAGAAACAGAGAAGGAAAGTGCTCGTGTGTGCGAAGCCTTGGCGATCAAGGAATTCTGGTTTGGTGGATCGTAATGACCGTCGTTTTGTGAGACCTACACCCTACCCCACTCCTACCTTTCAGGCTAAGAGTGTAGGTCGAACACGGATTTTCAGCAGCCCGGCCGGTTTAGACAAGTATGGCGGAAACCGACCACCAGCAAGTGCAAGTGCAAGTGCAAGTGCAAGTGCAAGGCCTTTTGTTCGAAGCCCTCTGTTGCAGCCACCCCTGTTGGATCCAGCAATCCTGTTTGCTTCTACCGCAAGCAAGCTGGTCATTTTGCTCGTGCCTGTCCGAAGCGGCTCGCCCAACAGCCTGCCCCGATGGTGAAGAGTGCTCCTGCTCCTCCCTCCGGTAGAGTTTTCAGTATTTCCGGTGCTTGAGCAGGATCCAAGCCATGAAGTGATTACGGGTACATTGTTAGTTGCTTCTATTTCTGCATTTGTCTTATTTGATACGGGTGCATCTCATTCGTTCATGTCATCTCGCATTCATCAAGAAGACTAACCTAATCCCCGAGAAGTTGTCTAGTTGTTTATTGATTAGTACACCTACTGGTCTTGTTGTGAAACTAGATAAGGGGTTATCTAAATGTCCTGTGTTGATTGGTGAGAAGAACTTGGAAGCCAATTTTGTGATTCTTGTCATTAAGGACTTCGATGTTATTTTGGGAATTGATTGGTTGACAGCCCACAAAGTCGTGTTCCTTTGTTCCTCAAAGAAGATTCAGTTCCATATTTGTGGAAGTCCGGTCTTTGAATTTCGGGGTGAAAAGAGAAGGGTTTGTAAGAAGGTGCTTGTCTGCACCGATGCAAGTCTATGCCCTAGTGGATGATGCTTCATCCGAAGGCAAGGGTATAGTGGAGAAAAGAGTCGATGAAGTCGAGTTGTCTGCGACTTTGTTGATGTCTTCCCCGATGATCTATCGGGAGTGCCTCCGGAAAGGGATGTCGAATTTTCTATTGATCTCGTCCCTGGTGCCGCTCCGGTATCTAAAGCTCCGTATAGGATGGCTCCTACTGAGTTGAAAGAGTTGCAAAATCAGTTGAATGAGCTCATTGATAGAGGTTTCGTACAGCCTAGTGTGTCACCTTGGGGAGCTCCGGTCTTGTTCGTCAAGAAGAAAGACGGTAGTATGCGCTTGTGCATCGACTACCGTGAGTTGAATAAGTTGACTATCAAGAATAGATATCCGCTGCCCAGAATTGATGATCTCTTCGATCAGTTGAAGGGTGCAGTTGTGTTCTCAAAGATTGACTTAAGGTCCGGATATCACCAATTGAAAGTGAAGTCTAGTGATATCTTCAAGACAGCTTTCCGAACGCGGTATGGTCACTATGAGTTTAGAGTCATGCCCTTCGGATTGACCAATGCTCCTGCGGTGTTCATGGACCTCATGAACCGAGTATTTCATGATGTGCTTGATAAGTTTGTGATTGTTTTCATTGATGACATCTTGATATATTCGAAGAGCGAAGAAGAGCATGCGAGTCATCTAAGTTTCACTTTGCAAAGGTTGCGAGAAAAGAAGTTGTTCGCTAAGTTTAGCAAGTGTGATTTCTGGCTTAAAAGAGTGGTATTCCTTGGTCATGTGGTTTCAGCCGAAGGTATTCGTGTCGATCCCGAAAAGGTCCAAACTCGTGGCTGATTGGGAAAGACCGAAGTCGATAACGGAAATAAGAAGTTTTCTTGGATTGGCGGGTTACTACCGAAGGTTTATTGAGAACTTTTCTCGGTTGGCTGCTCCTATGACTAAGTTGACCAGGAAAGAAGAAAAGTTTGTTTGGTCTGACGCCTTTGTGAGAAGAATTTCCAAGAGTTGAAAGATAGATTGACAAGTGCCCCGGTTTTGACTATACCCGATAGTTCCGGTGGTATGACAGTTTATACCGATGCGTCAAAGATTGGTTTGGGTTGTGTACTGATGCAACATGGCAAGGTCGTAGCCTATGCTTCTCGGCAATTGAAGGATTATGAGCGGAATTACCCCACTCACGATCTAGAACTTGCCGCCGTTGTCTTTGCTTTGAAAATTTGGAGACATTACCTTTACGGTGAGAAGATTGCCATTTTCACGGATCATAAGAGTTTGAAATACTTCTTTACCCAAAAGGAGTTGAACATAAGACAAAGGAGATGGTTGGAACTAGTCTCTGATTATGATTGTGATATTCAATATCACCCTGGGAAAGCAAACGTTGTTGCTGATGCTCTTAGTAGGAAGAACCAGAAGAAGACTTTGGATTTGAATGCTTTGAGTTTACCATTGTGGTCTTCTATTGAGAGTTTTGATTTGGAAATTGTCCCTGAGAATTCTGATTTTATTCTTTCCGCCATGACGGCAAGATCTGGTCTTAGAGATAAGATTGTTGCTCACAGAGAGTTCGATCAAGAGTTTTTGATCAAAGTTGAGAAGATTTCTTCGAATCCTCGAGTCGGACCCCGACTTTGGTATATCCATGGATGGTGCCTTGTTGTTTAGAGGAAGACCTGTGCGTGCACATGCAAACGAAGAAGTTAAGAAAGAAATATTGAAGGAAGCACACCGGTCGGTCTTTACTATACACCCGGGAAGCACCAAGATGTACAAGGACTTGAAGGAACATTTTTGGTGGATTGGTCTAAAGGCGGATGTTGATGATTTTGTTGCCAAGTGTGAGACTTGCCAATGTGTGAAAGCCGTTCGACAACCTCCATCTGGATTACTTCAGCCCCTTCCTATTCCTAGTTGGAAGTGGGAGGATATCTCCATGGACTTTGTGACTAGCTTGCCTCGGACAAGTAAAGGCAATGACACTTGTGTGGGTGATTGTTGATAGGTTGACCAAATCAGCCCATTTCATTCCTATGAAGATCACTCATACTGTGGATAAGCTAGCAAGGCTTTATGTGGATAATGTGGTTCGTCTGCATGGTGTGCCATTGAGTATTGTTTCGGATCGTGATCCTAGGTTCACCTCAAGGTTTTGGAATAGTTTGCAGAAGGCCTTGGGAACCCAATTGAACTTGAGTACAGCTCATCATCCACAGTCTGATGGACAATCTGAGCGGACAATTCAGACATTGGAAGACATGCTCGGATCTTGTGTGGTGGATATGGGTGGTAATTGGGATGAACACCTAGCTTTGGTTGAGTTTGCCTATAACAACAGGTTATCAAGCAACAATAGGCATGGCTCCATTCAAGGCTTTGTATGGCAGTACTTGTAGGACACCTTTGTACTGGACTCGAGACAGTGAAAGAAAAGTCTTAGGTCCTGAAATGATTGAAGCTACGAGTGCTATGGTAGATATGATAAGAGAAAGGATTAAGTCCGCCTTGACCAAGACAGAAATCTTATGCTGATAAGAGAAGGACCGATTTGGAATTTCAAGTTGGAGAGAAAGTCTTTCCCAAGGTTTCACCAATGAAGGGTGTGATGAGATTCAATGTTAAGGGAAAGCTTAGCCCTCGCTACATTGGACCTTTCGAGATTTTGGAAAAGGTTGGACCTGTTGCGTATCGATTAGCATTACCTCCGCCTCTTGCTGGTGTTCACAATGTGTTTCATATTTCGATGCTCCGAAAATACATAGAGAATCCGGAACACATTTTGCAGCAAGCACCCGAAGGACTTAGTGCTGATTTGACCTACGATGAAGAACCGGCCGAAATCTTGGATAGGAAGGACAAGCAGTGCGAATCGCACCATCCCTTTGGTGAAGATTCGGTGGAAGAACCATACCCCTGAAGAAGCTTCTTGGGAGAAGGAAGAAGACATGAAGGAGAAGTTTCCTTACCTCTTTGGAAGCACAGGTACGCTTTCAATTTCGAGGACGAAATTTCTTTAAGGGGGGGAGAATGTAAAACCCAGCCCTAACCTTGACCCGGAAACCTTGTTATTTGTAGGTCCGGTGACCCGAAGTAAAGTAAGAAGTCAGCTTTGGGCCATCCCAGTGGAGGACTTGGTGTCTGGCTTTGAATCCATGAAAGTTGATGATGAAGTTCTATTTATGGAAACTGAATCTTGATGAAGATCAGATTAGTTGATGGACTTGGAGTGCTCTCTATCTTGGTTTGAAGGCATTTCTACCTATTAGGTAAGTCACTTGACTTGTGTGCAAAACCCCTTTAGGATTGGATTTGATCTGGACCTTCAATTCCCTGTTTTGGACTTGCTGTCAGCATTGGTCGACTGATTGGTCGACTGGACCAGTCGACCAATCCACTCGACCAATGAGTGCTGTCTTTGGCAATTAGGTTTTTCTTGCTCTATTTAAGTCCAATCTCGAGTCTACTTCGTATTTTCTGCCTCCAAACTCTCTGGAACGAACCAAAGACCTCTGCAAGTCATCTCCCTTGCATCCTTGGTGTTTTCTTGACGGATCTTCGTCGAAACTCTTCCTTTTGCATCAAAAGGTATGTCTACTCTCTCTTCTTCTCCTCCATCTTTGTTTTTCTTTCCTTTTTGAGTTGAGACAGTAGAAGAGATGCTGCATTCTCTGTTGCAAACATCTCTGAACATGTTCTCATGATCATCCTAAGGATTTGAGGCTAGAACAATGATCTTAACCATGATCATTGCAAGCTTTTGAAGGAATCATGATCAAACCATGATCTAATCTTGTTAAACTTCTGATTTGAATTCTGATCTCTTTGGATCTTCGATATTGATCATGTTAGTAGTTAATTACTGTGTTTTCTTTCCATGATCCATAATCTATCAATTTCTAGTTGTTCTCTTCTACCATACTATGTGTTCTTCATGAAGCATGGTAGTTACATATATGGTAGGTTTTATTTCCTTATTTAGTTTTATGCTTCTAAGCCTTTTTTCCTTGAAGATCTAAGTATGTTTTCATGATACCTTTACCTGAAGCAATGATCCATCCTCCTATTGTTCTTGTCTTTGATTTCTATTTCGAATTCATCAAGATCCATGGTTGATCTAATTATGGTAACTTTTTGTTTCCTAATTTGGATCTTGATATCTTGATTTGATTGGTGTTTTGAGGTCCCCTATATGTTAGAATACTACTGATGTAGTTTACCCCTTGATTAGTACCCTTTTGAACCATCAAATTCGGATTTCATATCTTAAAACTCTGTTTTTTTTAGGCTTATCGTCGCATTGGTCGATCGATTGGTCGATCGGGCAATCGACCAATCCACTCGACCAATGAGTACAGCAACTCCAGAATTGGTCTGTGTTGGATGTTTTGGTATCTTTTCTGTTAGGGATCTTTCCTAATATGTTGTATATACTTGTTTAGGACCTTCTTCTCAAGTTTGCCAAGATCTTACTTGATTTCTTAGGATTCCTTTGCGAGTTATAAAAGGTAAGGATGGTTATTTCCTTAATTACATAGATAGCATGAATCTAGTTTCTATATTTGAATATCATTGATATGATTCCTAAATTAGATTCTTACAATGATATACTACTATTGCATAACTTTGATTACAGTAGCATTACTTATTCATATTAAATTGATTCATGTATGATTTACTTACCAATGTTATACAAGTGATTGTAATTATTGATTTCTTTCCATATATGAAGTTACCATATATGTGATGATATGAATTGATGCATCTGTATGCTTAAGTATGGTTTGGAAAGGAGAGGTGTCCTTTTGACACTTCTGTCCTTGGACTACTACGGGAATATTATGGGATGTTTCCGGAGATGCCCTCTGGATACCTTCCTAAACTGTTGGATGACATATCTAGGATTGTCTAGTAGTGTTTGGCTAGGATGTCCTGTTATGTCAGACCCTAATCGGAGGGGTATTGAGACCGAACGACCCGTGGTAGCAATGGGGATTCATGGGCGCTTAAGACCGGTAACCAACCCGTGAGAGGACAGGAATCACATTGTGGGGGCCATTTATTGGTAGGGTTGCATATGGTTAGACTTGGGCTCACGGGCGCTTAAGACCGGTAACCAACCCGTGAGAGGACGTGAGAGCTTCCCGTTTACCATATGTGGATAACCAATAGGGTTGATGAGTCCGTAGTCAGGGACTATGAGGACTCTAGTGTGAAGGATACCGGAAAGGATCGTCAGGGACGAGGAATGGAAGTATCTGGATCTGACTTGATGTAACCAAGTAGAAGACTTGCATTTGGCTAGGTTTTACCCCCGACATGCGCCAGTACTTATACCAAATGGTTGTGAGAGAGTGTGTTGACTTAACCCCCGCCATGGTTTGTCCCGAGGGATGAAGGACCCATTACCAATCGGCTGCTCAAGACCGGTGAAATGATCCGTGAGAGAATCCAAGATATCTTAAATGGTTGAGGATGTGAGTGGACCTTCCTAAAGAAGTACGGTGCTATGACTTAAAGCATGTCTGCCAATAGAGACCAGCATACATAGAGTTAGATTCATTCATTCATTGCTTGTCTCATATCATATTGCATTTATGATTGTTCTGGAATCCTGCCATTTATGTTATTATGGATTTTAACTGCCTTACTGAGTTTCTTTGAAACTCATTCCTTTATTGTACAATGTTTGTTAGACTATCCCTGCAGTGCACCGAGTACTATGACGGTCCCTATGAAGAAGCGCAAGGCGAAGAGGCATATCTCCGGGAAGGTGATTGCGGTTACCACAATTACTCTGAAGATCCCGCGAGTGGTTATGCTCCGTACGATGCTTAGTCCGACCATTGAGTGGAAGCGTCCTTGTGCCATTTATGAGATTCACACTTATAAGGATGTTGTCTATAAAGTGGAGAACAATTTAGTTACCCATTGTACTTGCTACTGGGATTAGATTTTGTCTAGTTTATTCTTTTAGAGCTACTTTTCCGCTGGTTGTAGAGTGGGATATTTGCCTCACTTTACTTAACTGTTTGACACTCTGATTATATCTATCATTCTGATTCATTTATGATCCATTCTTTCTTTATTGGATCTATGGTTTATCTTCCGCACTTTTATTATGATTGTTCATGATTATGTTATTGTTTATGTGGGAGGTTGATCACTCGATACCTGATCTTCGGGCTGTGGATCACACTCTCGGGTATGCCAGATAGGGTACCGGCTGGGAGGGCGTGATAGGTATAAGTATTGGCGCATGTCACGGTAAAGCCTAGCCCAATGCAAGTCATTTACTTAGTCATATGATGTCAGATCTAGATACGTCCATTCCTCGCCCTGGGCGATCCTTTCCGGCATCCTTCACACTCGAGTCAGCATTGTCCCGGACTGCTGACTCACCAACCCTATTGGTCATCCACAAATAGTAAACGAGAAGCTCTCACGTCCTCTCATGGGTTGGTTACCGGTCTTGAGCTCCCGTGAGCCCAAGTCTAGCTATTTGCAACCCTACCAATAAATGGCCCCTTTCGAGTATCCGCAATGCGATATATGTCCTCTCACGGGATGGTTACCGGTCTTGAGCACCCACAAATCCACACTACTACCACGGGTCGTTTAGTCTCAAAGCCCTTCCGATTCGGGTCTGGTACGACAGGGACATCCTAACCACACATCTAGACAAGTCCTATGTATGTCATCCAATAATTCGGGAAAGCGTCGATGGACATCTTCAGAGAACATCCCATACTATTCCCTCCAATGTCCAAGGATAGAAGTGTCAGTAGGACACTCCCAATCCCAAATCATACTTATTCAATCACATTCTCAATTCATCATATCACGCATACATGATACATCACCATATTGAAAGACATATCATAACATCGCATGATCAAGTGTATAAATAAATAACAAGAATAAAATAGACATGATATACAAAAGTAAATAAACATATTGCTTCTGTTACAAGTATCTACAGTAGTCATATGACGTCTAAATACAACCAATAAGCTAAGCCTACCAAGTTGTCATCATCAATGTATAAATCACATAGTCTATGTCATAAGGGTATAATCGTCCTTGCCTTAAGCTATGATGATGATAATCCAACAATCTCAAATGAATGATCCAAGAATGGTATTAAGACCCTAGACAAACATAAATGAAAGATCAGAAAAGAAATCAAAAAAATTGGAGGTCGAACGGGTCAAATCGGACAAGAATACAGTTCAACACCTGTTTGGTCGATGCTCCTTGATCGATGGGATCGACCAAGAACAGTATCGGGCTGCAAAGTGGATTTTAGTGATTTGGTCCGAAATCGGTCTTCCGGGGCTCGGATCGATCTGAAACTTGGAGGGATGATCAATAACAATGTAAGAACACTAATTAGCAAGAAATCAACATAATCTAATGGTCTAATTAGGAATCCCCAATTTGAAACCTTAAGTTCTAAAGATAAAAATCATAGCATCAATTGAACTCAAGTGAAATTGCAATGGAAATGGATGACTTAGTGATGCGTCCAAAATCTGCTCAGCCCTAAGATCTCCTCGTGATGACCTGCAAAACGAAAGCATCAGATGTGGCCCGACCGCGGGGGTCGGGAGTCCACCTCCGAAGGCTAAGTCAGTTGATGAACTTAATCACAAACGGCTCAGTTAGAAGCACAGAGCTAAGGAATAAAGAATTGGGAAAGGTGATCTAGATCGCAAGCCGTTGATAGTTTACGTCTATCAGTATGTATCTGAACCTGAGTCTGAGTCTCAGATTGTGTGTTTTTCAGATCATCCCCTCACCTCGTATGGTAGTGAGGTTTATATAGAGTTTACCTTCGAATCTCCTTCGTTGGATGCACTTGAGCCTTCTTCGGGTAGTCGTTGGATCTTAACAGTTAGATCCGTTGAGCAATAGACTTCTACTAGTTTGGACTAGTAGAGAACTCCTAAGATAACCTTTAGGTTATGTGATGATTATCCCTTCGATAATGATTATCCGCAGCCGTCAATTCGAGTCTGCCATCATTAGGGTAATTAACCTAATCCATAAGTCGGATTAGGGCGTGCTTGTAGCTGAATAAGTTTTCTTCCTCAGCAAGCCATCTTCTGGATCCGGTTCGCTCGGGAGCGAGTCTGTTCCCTCTGTCTCGACCGGGGTCGAGGGTCGAACCAGGTATGAACCCGGTTTGATCATAATTTCTCCATATCACGAGCCCCCGAGACCAAGCATTCGGTCGATCCCGAGGGCTTGGTTTTTAACTGGGTTCTTCGTCAGGCGATAGTCTCTGCGTGCTCCATTAAATGTCATATCACATTTAATGCGGTGGTCACTTTTCCTCGAGCGTTGTGAGGGTAAGGCCACGTGTCTCCTTGTAGTCGATCTGTCGTGGCTCACGTAATCCAAGTGACGGTTTTCGAACGCCTGTTTCGAATTCGTGAGTTCAAACTTTCAAAACGTCTTCCAATCTCGATCGTCGATTTTGAATCAATATCGATCGTTCAGATTCCCGAACACTCGTGCGGGTGTTTTAAAAGCGGTTTGTTGTCTTCGTAGGTTTCATTCTTCCTGTCCGGAATTTGAACCTTTGTTGTCTGCTTCGCGCCTTCTTGCTCTCAAGCTTTTGCCTCACTGAATCAGTAAGTTTACTGGTCTTTTTCTTTTTGTAGTTTACTGAAACAAGTAATGGCGGATAATAGGGCTTCTCTGGTACCCAGTGTTGGTAATAGTAGTGGTAATGAAGCTTTTGCTTCTCCTCCTTCCGAACAGTCGGATAGTGATAACAAAACCCTAACTGTCCTCTAGCGCGAGTTTGCCGAAGTTTCTCAAAAAGGTTTAGAGAGATAAACCGAAACTCCTTCTGTCCTCGAGTCTGGATCTTCCAAGACTGCCGAGTCTTCCAGGCAGCCTCAAACCTCCAGGTCCGAAGGTGGACCTGGCTCTGTTCCCTCCATTTACAAGGAGGAAACCCTTCTTTCAGCCATCCAAGATTTTGATTTTCCTTCCTCTTATCAGGTTAGGGCTCCCCATCCCGATGAGAGGGTTGATTCAACCCTTTCGGGTGAATTTTCTCTGTATATAGATGCACTGGAAAGCGGGGTTCGCTTTCCCTTTTTTAATCCTTTGTTCTCTGCAGTTCTGAATCATTGGGACATTTGTCCCGAAATGCTCCTTCCCAATAGCTGGCGTCTCATCGTCGACTTCTTGGGTTTGTGTTTTCAACTTGGCATTACGCCATCTCTTTCTCTCTTTGTGCATTTTCATGTTCTTTCTATCTCCCATCCTCCCGGATGGGTTTTTCTGTCCAAACGCAATAAGGCTGAACTTGATTGGAGGGGCAGCATCCTTGCCAAAGGAACTTGCCCTTCTAACCACAAAAGATGGCGCGAACGATACTTTTTCTGTCGAGCGCCTCCATCGGATCTTAACTTCCCAACCGCCTGGAGGCGGTGTACTTCTTCTTCCGAGAATAACCGAGGCCTTCCCTTATCCAAAGAAGACGAGGCGGCCGTCAGGAAGATCAAATCCATTCCATGGTATCAAGAGATACATGGACTTGAGGTGGAGTATAACTCCATTCTTCAGTACTGGGGCTTGGCTCATTGTGAGCTTCTAACCATCATCCTTTAATTTTACTGAAGTGATATGTCTTTAATTTTGACTCTTGCTCTTCTTTGCAGTGCCTCCAAGAATGAACCCCGAGAACCTGCGAGTGAAGGCCGCTAGGGCCGTTGTGATAGCCGAGCAACGATCACCCAGAGCCTTGACCGTAGATCAAGAGGCTTATGTTCCCTTTCCTGACCCCTCTTATAGGGTATCAAGAATATCAGGCCCGTGGCTGATGCTTTGGGTAAAGGGAAGAAGCCAATGGTGGAGAGGTCTAATGTCTCCTCCTCCGCCCGAACCAAAAGGAGGCATGATACAATTGATGCTTCCTCCCATAAAAAATCCAAAACTTCAACGGATTGTGAGGAGGTCTTCACCCCCCATTGGACCCTGAAGTTGACCGACAGGGTGACTCGGGAACCTGAGAAAGATGCAGAGTGGAGCTCCCTTAGTCTTGTTCCTTCTGATAGCCAGGAATTTGAAAACCTGGATGACGTTTCCCTTGTTAGTCAATCCACAAGGTACCGGTCTTCCTGCTTACTTATTTTTTTCATAATTTATTATGACTTTTTCTGATATTTTCCGCCTTCCCAGGAATGCTGTGTTGAGCTTCTATCAACACATGGAAGCATTGAGTTGGGTTGGCCGCAACAGCTCCTTGCTGCAAACCTGTGAAGAGAATTTGGCCAAGGCCAATTCTGAGATAGACCGGCTGACTGCAGCTGCTGAGGAGCTGCAGAGAAAGCATGAGGAAGAAGTGATCTCCCTCAAGGAGGCCCTTGATGCTTCGAAGGCTCGTGTCGCTGCTGCCGAGCGCGAGGCCAGGAAGCAAAAAGAAGCTGCCACGTTGTTCGGTGACAGGCTTGAAATTAAATGTATGGAGAATGAAGAATATCTGAAGTGGGCGGTTCCTAGCAAGCCCGAGCATATAAAGTCAGAGCTTCGGAAGGAGTGTGTTCGGAAATACCTGAACAGCGTACCTTTCTCCGAGCTGCTAGGTGCCTACAACATTCAAGCTTATCGCTTGGGGCAGAATGACGTTTGGGAGCGAATTCTCGCATCAATCCCTAACTTCGATACTGCTCCCTTTAGTGAGGTGTGCCATAAAGAGGTCTTCGAGAAATTAGGCATGGATCTCCAAGACTGGGCTTGGGAAGAAAATGATCCTTTTCCAACTGACCCTCAATATGATGCATATCTGGCTGACGAGCCGACGCTTCCAAAGGAGAAGTCACAAGCCGAATCTCAAGCTGCTGCTAAAGAGGACTCTGACAATGTCATTCTTGAGGAAGGCTCTTCTCAAGATCCTGAGAAAAGTCCTCCCGACCAGGGTCCCTCGGGCAACAATGAAGAAGAGGCTTAGGGAGTTATCTTTTTTTTTTGTAAAGATTGACCTCCTTGCTAATGAATAGACACTTCTTTTTCATGTTTGGCCTTTCCATTTCCCTGTCTCCTGCTGAACTCTTGTCTTGAATATCAAAGTATAAATGATAAGACTTATCACTTAACTTCACATTCTTCGACGAATAATAATCTTATAGAGATATTGTGAAGATGCGTTTCGGAAAGATGCATTAATCTTCCCCACTACTTCATTTATTGCAAAGTCCACACGTTTCCCCTTCTTTTGTCTCGCGAAGTCCAAACGTTTTCTTGCTTTGGTATACCATTCACTGTTTCCAATGAATTGGAAATACACCCATTATTATAATGGCGGTGTGACGATTGGAGGTATCTCTGCATTGGGTGCTCGCCTCCACATGTTTCCATGTGGCATCCCTCCGGCCGTTGATCTTGCTTTCTGCGGATTTCGAAGAGTCATTTCGATCTGGGCCATTGGTTGTCCTTAGCTTTCAACCGTCGTCTTAATACCTGAGGCTATTTAAAGCCTTCGTGGGTACTCTCCATCTATCCTGCTATCTGCAAGTTAGATTTGCTAAAGTGCTAAAGCGACATTCCGTCCTTCTGCTTGCTTCCGTATTCCTCGTACTCCAACAATAGCTCTATCAACTTCTGAACAAGTGATTTTTTTGATTACTCATCTCTTTCCCCCTAAGTAAACTGCATAGTTGTAGTAGTTGGGGTCTAGTTAATCGGGTTATTCACAAGTGATAGAGAACTAGGGTTTTTTTGTGTGTCGTCGTTGGATATCTGTACTGATACGGCTTTTCTGTGTACATAGTGGCTCCCAAGATCAACCCGAACTTTATCAGAGCGAAGTCTAGCAAGAAAATCGTTTCGTCGGCGGTGGTTGGGGCCAATGAGGTGGTTTCAACTAGTGAATCCTCCAAGCGTAAGGCGACTGCTGTTGGTGAATCTTCAAGTCAGATTCCCACAGTTTCTATTGATGCCATCCCTGCGCCTCTTTTGCCCGAAGTGATCGCTCGTCTTTCCCAAGAAGATCTTAATCACTCCGTTGCTGATGGTGCTGTTGACGCCCCTGCTACAAAGACCGTTGGTGCACCCCCGAAGAAGAATCTTCGGGCATCTGAGGCAACTATGTTGGCATCTGATGAAGGTGTGGTCCCAGCAGGTGCTGCTCCTATTTCCAATTCTAGTGCTTGTTTGGCATCCTCCTCCTCTCCTTTGGAGTTGGAGGATTTTGCCACCAGGAAGCGCCGTCGGGTGACAAGTGATGTAGCTCATCCTTCTCATCCTTCACCTGAATTAGTGTCAAACGAGTTTGACAGAGCGATGGAATGGTGTACTGCTGCTCGAATGACTTCTGAGAGCGCAGTTGTTTCCAAACTTCCAGATGAAGTCTTTATGAAGTCACTAGTGATGTAAGTCTTTCTTCATTATCTTTTGATTCTGAAAAATTACTCTTTTGCTCCTTTTTAACTCGAAAGTTGTTTGCAGGAGTCTTACTGGTAACTTCCACAACCAAGTGGAAGCAGTTTCCAGGCTCAGTAGGTTGACCAATGAAGTTTCCAGGCTTCGGGAAATCTCTGAAGCTAAAGATGCTGAGATTGCTCGCCTTTGGAAACTAGCTTGGGAGGTGGCAGGAGAAAAGAGTTCAATGATCGGTTGTCTTCAGTCGGACTTGGATGATGCCAGGGAGAAGATCCGGCGACTGGAGCGAGCAGTTGGAAAGTCAGGAGCCAAAGGATCTGAAACATTACCTCAAAGGCAAGCTGTCATTCCTTTGCCCGAATCCCTTCCAACTGATGTTCGCAGAGCCTGCGTCTTCAAGTATTTACACAGTAAGCCCTTTGTTGATATGCTAAATGCTTATAACTTGCAGGCATACCGGGATGGTGAGAACGAAGTATGGGAATCAATATTAAGGAAGGATCCTCATTTTGATACGACTCCCTACTGTTTGCCATCCTGAAGTATTTACCGACCTGGGTATTCCTCCTCCCGACTGGACCAAAGATAAGATTGATCCTCCACCTTCCGATCCAGATATTATGCATTATCTGGAAGATTCTCCTGTTTATTCTCCCCTGGAAGGAGTCAATTATGACGAGCTCGTCTTGAATGCAAATTTGGTCGAGGACCATACTTCTCCTAGACAAGCTGGACAAAGAGTATGAAATTGCGGAGGATCTTATGCATACCGAGATATTTTTTGTAATCCTCATTTCTCCTCTTCTTTTCCTTGAATCCACACCAATGGTTGACTCATATGTTTGTTCTAGCAAAGTTGTGCCGATCTTGTATGACTTCTTAATAATCACCGATGATGACTTTCTTTTTTGACCGAAGATTGTATCCAGCTCTTGTAATTGTTTTGATACTGGCCTCTTTCGATCTTTTGAAGAAATAAGAAATTAACTTCATCTTGAACTTTGCTAGCCACTTGAATCGCTGTTGCATTAGGTCTTAGTTGTTTGAAACAATGCCTTTACTTAAAGATTTCCGGAGAAATACAATAAGTCGAGAAGGAACTCACTTGGGTTTTAAACCGATGCCTTTACTTAAGGATTTTTGGAGAAATACAATAAGTCTGAGAAGGAACTCACTCGGGTTTTAAACCGATGCCTTTACTTAAGGATTTCCGGAGAAATACAATGAGTCTGAGAAGGAACTCACTCGGGTTTTAAACCGATGCCTTTACTTAAGGATTTCTAGAGAAATACAATAAGTCTGAGAAGGAACTCACTCGGGTTTTAAACCGGTGCCTTTACTTAAGGATTTCCGGAGAAATACAATAAGTCTGAGAAGGAACTCACTCGGGTTTTAAAGCGATGCCTTTACTTAAGGATTTCCAGAGAAATACAATAAGTCTGAGAAGGAACTCACTCGGGTTTTAAACTGATGCCTTTACTTAAGGATAATTCGAAAATTCAATAAGTCTTGAAGGAACTTACTCGGGTTTCAAACCGACGCCTTGCAAAAGGAACTCACTCGGATTTTCATACGATGCCTCGACTTAAGAAGATCCGAAAAAATTCCATAAGTGTTGAAGGACCCACACGGATTTTCATCCGATGCCTTATAGTTGGATCTTGCTCTTGAATGTGGTGTATGATGCCCCCCAATCAAAAGATAATTTGTTGAAAGCCAAAAATTGCATTGATTGGGTTGAAAATGTTTATATCGCGAACAAAATTGAAATCATCATCAAGGATAAAACTTTTTGAGATGCCTGGCATTCCACGAACGATCCAACTCTTTCTGGGTGTTGATGTTCTTCAGCCTGTAGGCTCCTGAACCAACTAGTTTTACAACCATATAAGGTCCTTCCCAGGAAGGGACCAATTTTCGTTGGTGACGCGGGTCGGAAGCTAAGGTGTTTCTCAACACCAAATCTCCGGCTAAGTACCGACGATTCTTCACTCGAGTATTATAATGAGACGCTATCCTTCTTTGATAATGTTGAGTTCGTGCTATTGCCTTTGCCCGAACTTCGTCCAACAGATCAAGACTATCAAGCAGTCCTTGCTCATTTGCTTTTTCCTCGAACTCTCGATCTCGTAATGTCCCCGCCATTATCTCCACTGGTGCCAATGCTTCGGATCCATATGCCAACCTGAATGGAGTTTCTCCTATGGGTGTTCGAATCGTAGTTCTATAGGCCCATAGTACATTATGAAGTTCTTCGACCCAAGAAGCTTTGTCAGCTTCAAGTCTTCTCTTTATTCCTTCCAGTAGTGTTCGGTTAGTAACCTCTACCTGTCCATTGCTCTGGGGGTATGCCATTGAGGACATACGATGCTCGATCATATATGTTCCGCAAAATTGCTCAAATTGCGGACAGTCGAACTGAGTACCATGGTCAGTGACGATAATCTTTGGAATCCTAAAGCGATATATGATTGACTCAAGCACGAATTTCTCCACTTTTTTCTCAGTAATTGTTGCCAGTGCACTGGCTTTAACCCATTTTGTGAAGTAATCAATTGCTACTATCAGATATTCCTATCCGCCTGACGCCTTGGTGAATTTGCCCATGATATCAATTCCCCACATCGCAAAGGGAATGGGATCTAGAATTGAAGTCATGGTTTCAACCGAGCGCTTCGATACTGTGGCATGAATTTGACAGTTACCACAGCGACGAACATATTCCATAGCAGCCTCTTGGACCTTAGGCCAATATAACCCAAGTCTTAGAATTTTGTGGGCCAGGGCTCGTCCACCCATGTGAGCTCCACAAATTCCTTCATGAACCTCAGCCAAAGCTGATTTTGCTCCTTCGAGGCCTATACATCTCATAAGGGGTCCAGAATAAGATCTTTTGTATAGTCTCCCATTCTGAATGACAAATCTCGCTGATCGTATCTTGATCAACCTTGCCTCTTTCGGATCCTTTGGTAATTTGTCATCTCTCAGATACTCGATTATCGGATCCATCCAGCAACGCTCTGCTTCAATATAAGAAATTTCTTTCTCATGATAACTTGGAAAAGTTATCTCTTCAATATAGATCGAAGGGTCTAGATTCTTTTCTTTGGCATTGGCTAGTCGGGATAGCTCATCTGCCACTGAATTTTCAATCCTCGAAATCTGAGATATCTTCAAATTCCGAAATTGGTTTTGAAATGCCTGTACTATCTCTTGATATTTCTGCAAGCGTGGTTCTTTAATACCATACTCCCCCTGGACTTGGTTGACTATAAGTTGAGAGTCAATATAAATAGTAACGTCTGCAATAGATAATGCTTTTGACAACCGAAGTCCAGCTATCAGAGCCTCATATTCTGCTTCATTATTACTTGCTTCAAATGCAAATCTTAAAGCATATCGAATAATAAATCCTGCTGGACTTTTTAATAGAATTCCAACTCCTGCTCCATCTTTATTACTCGAACCATCCACATATACCTCCCAAGTGGTTGGTATAATGGGACCCTCGATGGTGGATTCCACCGGTGCAGTAGTTTCTACTACAAAATCGGCTAACGCCTGAGCCTTGATTGCAGTTCTGGGCTTAAAGCTCACTTGGAACTCGCTGAGTTCGACCGACTAGGACACCATCCTTCCAGATAAATCAGGTTTATTAAGAACTTTACTAAGAGGAAAAGTTGTAAATACCTCAATTGGATGAGCCTGAAAGTATGGCCTTAGCTTCCTGGCGGCCATCATGAGAGCCAGAGCCTGCTTCTCAATTTGCGAATATCTTGTTTCCGCATCTAGCAGCACGTGGCTTACATAGTAAATCGACCACTGTTTTTTATCTTTTTCACGAACAAGTACTGCACTGACCGCTGAAAGGGACGTCGCCAGATATAGCTGTAATATTTCCCCCTTCTCTGGTCTGGACAAGATCGGTGGTTGTCCTAGTGCTTCTTTTAACTCCTCGAAAGCTTTCTAGCACTCTTCGGTCCATTTTGCTTCCTTGCTGCCCCTCAAATCTTTGAGTGCCTTGAAGAAAGGCAAACATTTTCCTCCTGACTTGGAGATGAATCGATTCAAAGCAGCAACTCTCCCTGTTAAACACTGCACATCATGAACAGTTTTGGGAGCCTCCATATCAACCAGAGCTTGTATTTTGGCAGGATTAGCCTCAATTTCTCTCTGTGATACCATGAAGCCCAAAAATTTGCCCGAGGAAACTCCAAAGGCGCACTTTTCTGGGTTCAGCTTCATTTGATACTTTCGCAGTACTGTGAATCCCTCAGTCAAATCTGCAATATGATTTGCTTTTGTAAAGCTCTTTACAAGCATGTCGTCAACATAAGCTTCAACATTCTTTCCTATCAGATCTTTAAAAATCTTGTTGACGGCCCTCTGATATGTTGCTCCTGCATTCTTCAGGCCAAAAGGCATGACCTTATAATAATAGCTTTCACGATCAGTCATGAAAGTTGTAAACTTCTCATCCTCCTTATTCATAAGGATCTGATTATACCCTGAGTAGGCATCCATGAAACTTAGAGTTTCATATCCTGCAGTTGCATCTATCAAGAGGTCAATCCGAGGCAACGGATAACAATCTTTAGGGCAAGCCTTGTTAAGATCTGTGTAGTCTGTACACATCCTCCACTTCCCACTTGCCTTTTTTACCATTACCACGTTGGCCAACCAAGTTGGGCATTCAATTGGTTCTATGAAACCAGAATTCTTGAGTTTTTCAACTTCACTACGAACGGCTTCATACTTTTCAATGGAGAAATTTCTCCTTTTTTGTATCACTGGTTTCACCTTAGGATCTATCCAGAGTTTGTGCTCTGCGACAGCCCGATCGATTCCTGGCATGTCCTCAGCAGACCATGCAAATACATCTTTATTCTGTTGAAGAAATAACTTCAACTCATCTTTAAATTCCTCCAGCTGTTCAGACCCGATATAACTAATCTTTTTCTCATCCTCGGTACACAACTGGATTTGCTCCAGCTTCTCCACTGATTCGGGTCTTTGCATCTCTGCTTCTTCCCGATCGTCTCGAACTTCTATAGGTAGGGCAGTTACCTTCCTCGGGCCCTCCTTGTCTTTTAAATAGGCAACGTAACATTGCCGAGAGATCCTCTGGTCAGAGGAGACTTGACCGATTCCCATATCGGTCGGGAATTTTATCTTCGGTGTGTTTTGTAGAAACAATAGCACCTATCTTGGATAAAGATGGTCGCCCGAGGATAACATTGTAAGCTGGGAGTTCCCAAACCACCAAAAAATTGATTTGGACGGTTATTTCCTTAGGAAAACTTCCAATAGATAAGTCCAACTGGACAGATCCTTCCGCCACCGCAGATGACCCTGCAAAACCATATAGATGTGTGGATGAAGGTTCCATCAAGTTCTGATCCACCTTCAATTTTTGATACACTTCATAAGAAATTAGGTTAGCTGCAGACCCTGTATCAACCAAAACTCTATGCACTTCCCGACGTGCAATCTCTACCTTGATGACTATGGCGTCATCATGAGGTAAACAAACGCCTCTTTTGTCCTCCTCGCCAAAGGTGATAGAATCTTCACCATTCAGCTTTTTTCGCTTCTGCGTCTCTCCGGTTCCAACAAATTTGGATTTTGTTTTCAAACTCCGGAGTGATTCGGGCTCTGGTCTCCCGAAGATGGTAAGGATCGGTGACTGAGTAGCTTCAATCACCTCCTTGCCCTTCTTAGACTTCGGTGCCTCCCTTGATCGTTCTGAACTAACTGAACAATACCTTTTAGGAGCAGCCGCGCGTGGCTCACGTGGCTCCTCCCTCCTTCTGCTAACAAAATTGGACAAGTGTCCCTGAGATATTAATCTCTCAATATCTGCTTTCAAATGACGACAGTCATTTGTATAATGACCATAGTCCTTATGGAATCGACAATACTTTTCTCGATCCTGCTGCTCTCCGGGTTTCAAAAGAATTTTAGGCGGCAACTTCAAAATATTTTTTCTTTTGATGATATTTAAAATATCAGCCCGAGGAACATTCAATGGAGTGTACTCACTTTTACCGGGAGACCTTTGGTGCCAAGCCGGAGATTTTCCAACCCGATCACGGACATTTTTCTTTGGCTTCTGCTTCGCTCAGGGAGCCTTCTGTTCCTTATTGGAGACTTTATTATCTCCTTGGCGCGCATCTAGAATCTCCATGACTTCAGCCGCTTCCCGGCATCTCTGTACCAACTCAGCATAAGTCGCAGGCATATCCTGTAGTAATAACTCCAGGAGTTTCCGATTAGTCAGTCCCGTGAATAGAGCAGTTTTGGCTACTTGCTCATCCAAATTTTCTATCTCCATCGTTACTTTGTTGAATCTTTTCAGGAACTCTCTGATTGATTCGTTTTTTCCTTGTCTAACAGTAAACAAAGTTTTCTCTGTCTTTTTGACCTGTATTCCACTCTGGAATCGCCCTATGAATTTGCGCGCCAATTCATCAAAGTTTACGATCCTTCCAGAGGGGAGGTTTGAAAACCACTTTTGTGCTGCTCCAGTTAGAGATGAACCAAAAACCCTGCATAAAATTTCATCAAAATTACCTAAAACTGCCATGGTCTGTTGGTAATAGCCAATGTGAGCTGTTGGATCTCCGGAGCCATCGAATGTAGAAAAGGTAGGCAAATGAAAGTTATGGGGAAACTAATATCCCGCAATTGGCTCGGCAAAGGGGGTCTTCCGAATGACTGAGTAAATATCCTCAGTTATCCTTCCCTTAGCCAACTGCCCTAGTTTCTCATTGATGTTGGCAAATTCCTAACCAATCTAGGTCGGGTGATCTTCAGCGATATGATCACGACCTCGATTAACACGATCATCCAGTGCTATTCGATCATCACGAACAGCCCGTCCTTCTCCAACATTCCGCTCATCACGAATTGCTCGATCATCACGAATGGTTCTTCTAACAGTTGGTGAGTGAGTTCTTACCCCTGTATCCAACCTTGTATTTGAATCAGTTGTACTCTCTTGCGGTCTGTCGAACCGATCGTCTCGCCTAGGTTGATCATCAATCCTCCTAGGTCCTCGGTCTCCTTCACGAAAATTCTGACCGATATTCCGGTCTTCAGTCAATCTTTGATCACGTGGCAACGCACGTCTCCCTGAATCGCGTTGATCAGGTTCTTGTTGTCACATCCACCCAGCCGGTACCCTATCTGGCATACCCGAGTGTGTGATCCACAGTCCACAAGATCCAGTAGTTAGAGAAATCAACCTCCCACATTCACAACAATATAATCAAGAACAAGACGAAATCAATGTTAACAATATTATTCAATGAATCAAAGTAAAGTAACGAGATATTCATCAGAGTGCGGAAAAGATACCAATAGATATATAAATCAAAATTAGAGTGAGGCGGAATCTCACTCCACGAGTACAATGGAATGTAGTTCGAAAATCAAATGGGATTACAACTGATTCTAAAGACAAGAAAGAAAGATATAATCTAAACTAGAGTCTTTTCTACTTTATAAAGGATGTCCTCATAGACATAGACTTCATCGATGATGCTCAAACGCTCCCACTCCACAGTAGGGCTAATCCTGGTAACAAGAGAGACCACTCGAGGGATCCTCACAGTAATCTTCGTATTCGCCAGCACTTTGCGTATGGTACGCTTCTTCATCTTGCGCTTCCTCGTATTGCGCTTCATAGCCATCAAAACCTGTAGAATAGTCTAACAAAAGATATTGTACAAAAAGGAGTGAGTTTCAAAGAAACTCAGGAAGGCAAGTTATTCCATAATAGCATAAATAACATAGTATCACAAACAAAGCAATAAGTGATATGATATGAGACAACAATGCATGTATGAGTCTAACTCTATGTATGCTTGTCTCTATAGGCAGACATGCTTTAAGTCATAGCACCATACTTCTTTGGGTAGGTCTCATCACACAACGCAGGTTGGTAGTGGGTCCTTCATCCATCTTGGACAATCCATGGTTAGGAGTTAAGTCACCTCTTTCTCACATCACCGTTTGGTCTAAGTATTGGCGCATGTCAAGGTAAAGCCTAGCCCAATGCAAGTCTTCTACTTAGTTACATCAACTCAGATCCAGATACGTCCATTCCTCCCCTCTCGGGATCCTTTCCGGTATCCTTCACACTAGAGTCAGCGTATCCGACTCTCTCAAATACGGACTCATCAACCCTATAGGTCATCCACATATAGTAAACGGGAAGCTCTCATGTCCTCTCACGGGTTGGTTACCGGTCTTGAACACCCATGAGCCCAAGTCTATCCATATGCAACTCTACCCACAAATGGTCCCCACAATGTGATTCATGTCCCCTCACGGATATAACTCACCGGTCTTGAGCACCCATGAATCCCCATTGCTACCACGGGTCGTTCGGTCTCAATACCCTTCCGAATCGGGTCTGATATAACAGAGGTATAACCTAGCCAAACACTGCTAGACATGTCCTAGGTATGACAAACCAATAATCCGGGAAAGCGTCAAAGGGCAACATTGGAAATATCCCATACTACTCCCAATGAGGTCCAAGGACAGAAATGTCAAAAGGACATTCCCCAATCCCAAATCATACCTAAGCAATCACAATCATAATTCAATCATATCATCCACGACAAATATCACATCATATCAAAGAGTATAATAAGACAAGATTAAATAAATAAGGAAACATACACGAGTAAGTATTCATACATAATCAAGTACATAAAGTAAATAAAGAAATAAGATCCTAATGTACTTGCAGCATTCATATCATAATAGAAACTAACATAACAGTAGTAAATCTAAGTAGTTCCCTAGAATAGCATCATACAATCATTAGGAAGTAGTCCTAAAAGAATAAGCATGATTCGAATCAAATCGGACGAAGAAAATAGATTCTGCTGTTGCGGGTTGATTGGTCAGGTAGCATTGGCCGTCGACCAGTGATCTGCCCAAGAGCAAATCCGAAAGTAAAAAGGGAATCTTGATCCGAAACCTATGCTACACAAACCGGAATGCGACGAAACTTGGAGAGATTGTCTAATACAGTAGTCTAAGCCTAGAAAGCATAATTTAGACATCAAACCAGCATTAAAACATTACTTCCTAATTTAGAACCATAGTTTCTATTTTGGTAAAAATCATAGTTTTCGTTGGAAACATGCTATGAATGAAAGAGATGAACTAGAGATGATTAGATCTCATTCTAGTACAAGAACACAATAGATCAGAGGTATGAATAATCATAGAGAAGCATCTATAATGCTAGAATGAATCAAAATAGGAAATATTATCATAGTTTAAGAAGAAATCATAAGAATCATGTTAAGAATGAATGAGATGATCATAGTACAAGAGAATGAAAAGAGATTGTAAAGATATGACTACAAGGTTGCAGCATCTTCATCATAATCTCAGTTCAGAGATGAGAGTGATCATAGAAAGAATAAATCATTAACATAAAAGATAGATTACTAACCTTTAATTGAAGAACAAGAGAGAGAGTTTGCAAGATTGCAAGATTAGGTCTTCTTCTTCACTCTTGGAGGCTTGGAGATGGTTTCCCTTCGTTCTCTAGGTGTTATGGAGGCTAGGGATACTAAAATCACGAAGTCATGGGGTATATATAGCAAGATTCTCAAAATAGAAGATTCTATTCGAGTTCAGCAACTCTAGGTCGATTGGCTGGGTAGCATTGAGCACTCGACCCAGGCGGCCAGCAAAGCCAAAATAGGGATTTGAGGGTCTTCCACTACTCGGAATCAAACGAAACTTTAAACACATATTCTATAACATACCTAGCATAGAAAAATGGCTTTAAATCATATCCCACCAAGCTCTAAGGTCATCAACTAATCTTCTCTTCATCAAGGTGCAGTTTCTTATCTATATCCAACACTGACTTCAAGTATGGGGCATCATCTTCAATCTCCATAGGTTCGGAGTCGAACACTATATCATCTACCAATATGGCCCATAGTTGACTTTCACTTCTACTTCGGGTCTTCGGACCTACAATCAAAGAGTATCCGGGACTTCGTATTTTCTGCCTCCAAACTCTTTGGAACGAACCAAAGACCTCTGCAAGTCATCTCCCTTGCATCCTTGGTGATTTTCTTGACGGATCTTCGTCAAAACTCTTCATTTTGCATCAAAGGTATGTCTACACTCTCATCTTCTTCTCCATCTCATTTTGAAAATGCTCGAGTTCAGAGACCCTGGCAATCTAGGCCCCCTGGCTTTGTAGACCGCACTGATTGGCATTTTGCTAGACCTGCTCCTTACCCTGCTCCCGCCTTTCAGCCGAGGAATTTTGGCCAAGAACCTAATTCTCTTCCTGTGAGCCATTATGGTCAGTCCAGCGGAGTCAGACCTCCGGGAGCTACATATCCTCCTAGACCTGGGATGGTGAATCCTAGGCCAGCATATCAGAGACCTCCCCTTGCTGCAGCTCCTGTTGGACCGAAAGATTCCACTTGCTTCCTCTGCAAGCGAGCTGGCCATTATGCTCGTTTCTGCCCAAAGAAAGCAACCCAACCTCATGCTCCTGTTGTGAAGAGTACTCCTGCTCCTACCTCTGCCCCTCCCTCTGGTAGAGTATTTAGCATATCTGGTGCAGAGCAGGATCCTTGCCACGATGTTGTCACAGTTACTCTGTTAGTTGCTTCTTTTCCCGCATTTGTATTATTTGATACGGGTGCATCTCACTCATTCATATCATCCACTTTTGCTTTGAAGACTAACTTGACACCTCGATGTTTATCTAGCTATTTGTCTATTAGTACCCCTGTTGGGTCTGCTATTAAACTAGATAAAGTGTTAGAAGATTGTCTGTTTTTAATTTGTGGAAGGAATCTGAAGGCAAATCTTGTATTGTTTGACATGAGAGATTTTGATGTAATCCTGGGAATCGAATGGTTGACCTTCTACAATGCCGTGATCTTATGCTCCTCAAAGAAGATCCAGTTTCGTGTAGAAGAGAATTCAATTTTCGAGTTTCAAGGAGAGAAAGGAAGATTTAGCAAGAAGACCTTGACCGCCTTAATGCAAGTCCATGCCTTAGTGGAAAATGCTTCGCCTGGAAGCAAGATCAAAGAAAGGAAGAAACTTGAGGAAGTCAGAGTTGCTTGTGAGTTTGCTGATGTTTTCCCGGATGACTTGTCAGGATTGCCTCCTGATAGGGAAGTTGAGTTCTCCATAGACTTAATCCTGGAGCGGCTCCTGTATCCAAGGCCCCTTACAGAATGGCACCTACCGAACTCGAAGAGTTGCAAACTCAGTTGAATGAACTCTTAGAGAGAGGTTTTGTGCAGCCAAGTGTGTCGCCTTGGGGAGCTCCGGTCTTGTTTGTAAAGAAGAAAGATGGTAGTATGCGTCTGTGCATTGACTACCGAGAATTGAACAAGCTAACAATAAAGAATAGATACCCTTTGCCTTGAATTGATGACCTTTTTGATCAGTTGAAGGGTGCTTCTGTCTTCTCAAAGATTGATTTGAGATCGGGATATCACCAGTTGAAAGTGAATTCAAGTGACATCTTTAAGACAGCGTTTAGAACAAGGTATGGACATTATGAATTTAGAGTGATGCCTTTCGGCTTAACTAATGCCCCTGCCATGTTCATGGACCTCATGAACCGAGTATTTCATGATGTGCTCGACAAATTTGTTATCGTTTTTATTGATGACATCTTGATTTACTCAAAGAATGAAGAAGAGCACATGGAGTACCTGAACTTCACTTTGCAAAGGTTGAGAGAAAAGAAACTCTATGCTAAAGTTTAGCAAGTGTGACTTTTGGCTCTCGAGTGTTGTATTTCTTGGCCATGTTGTTTCAGCCGAGGGTATTCGTGTTGACCCAGAGAAAGTGCAAATTGTTACTGATTGGGAAAGACCGAAGACCGTGACTGAGATACGAAGTTTCCTTGGATTGGCAGGATACTACCGGAGATTTATTGAAAACTTTTCTAGGTTGGCTGCCCCTATGACTAAGCTAACTAGAAAAGAAGAGAAGTTTGTTTGGACCGATTCTTGCGAGAAGAATTTAGAAGAGCTGAAAGTTAGATTGACAAGTGCTCCAGTTTTGACTATACCTAATAGTTCCGGTGGATTGACAGTCTACACTGATGCTTCCAAAATCGGTTTGGGTTGCGTGTTGATGCAACATGGTAAGGTAGTGGCTTATGCCTCTTGGCAACTAAAGGATTATGAACGGAACTACCCCACTCATGACTTAGAGCTTGCAGCTGTTGTTTTTGCTTTGAAAATTTGGAGACATTACCTATACGGTGAGAAGATCGCCATCTTTACGGATTATAAGAGTTTGAAATACTTCTTCACCCAGAAGGAGCTAAACATGAGACAAAGAAGATGGTTGGAATTGGTCTCTGACTATGATTGTGACATCCAGTATCACCCGGGTAAAGCAAATGTAGTTGCGGATGCTCTAAGTAGGAAAAGTCAAAGAAGAGAATTGGATTTAAATGCTTTAAGTCAGCCTTTGTTGTCCTCAATAGAAAGATTTGGTTTGGAAGTGGTCCCTAAGGGTTCGGATTGTAATCTTTATGCCATGACTGCAAGATCCTCCCTTAGAGATAGAATTGTTGCTTTGCAAAGTTCTGATCTCGAGTTGAAAGAGAAGATTGAGAAGATTGCCTCGAATTCTAAAATGGACCCTGCTTTTAGTATATTTATGGATGGTACCTTATTGCTTAGAGGTAGACTCTGTGTGCCTGCTGTTGATGAAATCAAGAAGGAAATATTGAAACAAGCACACCAGTCCATCTTTACAGTACACCCTGGAAGTACCAAAATGTACAAGGACTTAAGGGAACATTTTTGGTGGAACGGTTTGAAAGCGGACGTTGAAGACTTTGTTGCCAGGTGTGAGACTTGCCAAAGTGTGAAAGCCGTTCGTCAACCCCCCCATCTGGATTACTTCAGCCCCTTCCTATTCCTAGTTTGAAGTGGGAAGATATCTCAATGGACTTCGTGACTAGCTTGCCTCGGACGAGTAAGGGAAATGACACTGTGTGGGTGATTGTTGATAGGTTGACCAAATCAGCCCATTTTATTCCTATGAAGATCACTTACACATTGGATAAGCTAGCTAGACTTTATTTGGACAATGTAGTTCGTCTACACAGAGTGCCGATGAGTATTGTTTCTGACTGTGATCCTAGGTTCACCTCAAGGTTTTGGAATGGTTTGCAGAAAGCCTTGGGAACCCAATTAAATCTGAGTACAGCTCATCATCCACAGTCTGATGGACAATCTGAGCGGACAATTCATATACTGGAAGACATTCTTAGATCTTGTGTGGTAGACATGGGTGGAAATTGGGATGAACACTTAGCCTTAGTTGAGTTTGCCTATAACAATAGTTACCAAGCAACAATAGGCATGGCTCCGTTTAAGGCTTTGTATGGTAACACTTTTAGGACGCCTTTGTATTGGACTGAGAATGGTGAAAGGAAAGTCTTGGGTCTAGAGATGATTGAAGCTACAAGTGATATGGTTGACATGATTAGAGAAAGGATCAAGTCTGCTCAATCTAGACAAAAATCTTATGCCGACAAGAGAAGAACCGACTTAGAATTTCCAATCAGAGAGAAAGTTCTCCTCAAAGTATCACCTATGAAAGGGGTGACGAGATTCAATGTGAAAGGAAAGCTTAGCCCCCACTTCATTGGACCTTTTGAGATTTTGGAGAAGGTTGGACCTATAGCATACCGCTTGGCCTTGCCTCCATCTCTTGCTAGAGTTCACAATGTGTTCCATGTTTCAATGCTTCAAAAGTACATAGAGAACCCGGAGCACATACTACAGCAAGCACCCGAAGGACTTTAGTGTCGATCTTTCTTATGATGAAGGACCAGCCGAGATCCTAGATAGAAAGGACAAGCAGTTGCGGAATCGCACCATCCCTTTGGTGAAGATTCGATGGAAGAACCATACCCCCGAAGAAGCTTCATGGGAGAAAGAAGATGACATGAAGGAGAAGTTTCCTCACCTTTTTGGAAGCACAGGTACGCTTTCAATTTCGAGGACGAAATTTCTTTTAAGGGGGGGGGAGAATGTAATATCCAGCCCTATTCTAACCCTGACCCTAACCCGGATCCACTGTTGTATTTAGGCCCGAAGACCCGAAGCAGTGGTAGAAGAGATTTGTGGACCCTTCTGATTGATAACTTTGATGCGGAGAATGAGCCCATGGACATTGACGATGATACCCCTTGCTTAAATGCATTGTCAGTGTTTATGGAAAGTCTGCGCATCGGTGAAGATTGATTTGGTTGATCTACTTAATGACCTCCCGTGCACAATCTGAAGGTATTCCTCGAAACTAGACTTCTTGATTGAACTATAGAAGAAAACCTCACTCAATTTGACTTTGTATAGCCTTTCAAAACCCCACTTGAAGTTGCTGAACTAAACTTGTTTTTCTGCTGAAAAATATTTTGGTCGATGCCATCGACCAAAGACCATCCACCAAAGTTTCCCAATCAGCCAAGTTAATGATTCCATGGAATATTCTCTTTTCTAATTATTATAACCTCGAGCCTTGAGCCCTATTGCAATCATTTTCACTCCTGAAAACGTGGGGAGAGCTTCCCAAAGCAACTCCTAGGTATATGTGAAGGGTACTCCACCAAAAACACATTGTTTATCATTGATTCTTGCCTCCATCTTCAACATCAAGGTATGAATCATCATTCCGCTCTCTATTCTACCTTTTTCTACTCTTTTCTATTCCTCTCTTGCTGTTGAGACATTGGGGATGGTGCTACAACCTTGCAACCATCACTCCAAGTGTCTACTCATGATTAATCTATGATTTCTTTAGCCATCTAGTGATGCTATGCCTCCATCTCAAGCCTAGCATATGTATTTCTTGATTTTCCTCTCAACATCATGTCATTTTGTACAAAACTGAGTTGTATGGTATGCTATGTTCATGTTTATCACTATTAATTGTTTCCAAACGAATTTCTATAAGTTCCCCTAGCTATTCCATGCCATTTCTATGTCAATGCAATCAATCCCAAACCATGCCATAATGCTTGTCACTTGAACTTGATAGCTCAAATTGGGGCTTTCCAATTAGACCATTGGATTATGTTGTTTTCTTGACTTATAGTGTCCTACTACTGTTCTTAAGCTATCCTCCAAGTTTCAGATTGATCCGAACACCGGAAAACCAATTTCGGATGAAAAACCCCAAAATCCACTATTCTGTCCCGAAGAGAATTTTGGTCGATGCCATCGACCAAAGACCATCGACCAAAGTTGTTGCTGACAGCAACTTTAGCCAGTTTAGAACCATTTCACATCCGATCTTTCCGATTTCTTCTCTAACTTATTATTGATGTTTGTTTAGGGTTTTAACAATTCTTTTGGACCATTTTTTGGTATTCTCAATTCATCATCAACTCAACCCAAGGTAAGGATGGTTATCTCCATAAATAATGTAGGCCATCAACTTATGAAATGTGTGCTTACTTAAAGAATAGAATCTTTTGATTACTTTTAATTACCATAAGACTGTTATATATGTGTTAGGACTGTAGCATCGAAATTCTTATACTCTTGTCATATTAAATTATTATTGATTAATTATGTCTATGATGATTCATTTCAATATCATGATGTAACTTTTATTATGAAGATGTATTGGATGCATGAGAAATGATGAATTTGAATATGTGATTGCCTACATATAACTTGGGATTGGGGAGTGTCCTATTGACACTTCTGTCCTTGGGCATCGGAGGGAATAGTATGGGATGTTCTCCGAAGGTGCCTATCGACACTCTCCCGAGTTATTGGATGACATACATAGGATTGTCTAGTTGGGTGGCTAGGATTGTCCTTGTCGTGTCAGACCCGAATCGGAAGGGCATTGAGACCGAACGACCCGTGGTAGTGTATGGTTTGATGGGCGCTCTAGGCCGGTAACCAATCCGGTAGGGTACATAAACCATGCTACGAATACCCGAAAGGGGCCATTTATTGGTAGGGTTGCAAATGGCTAGACTTGGGCTCACAGACGCTCAAGACTGGTAACCAATCCGCAAGAGGACGTGAGAGCTTCCCATTTACTATTTGTGGATGACCAATAGGGTTGATGAGTCTGAAATCTGGGATTTCGCTGACTCTAGTGTGAAGGATACCGGAAAGGATCGCCGGGGGCGAGGAATGGAAGTATCTGGATCTGACTTGATACGACTGAGTAGATGACTTGCATTGGGCCGGGCTTTACTGTGACATGCGCCAGTACTTATACCAAACGGTGATGTGAGAGAGCGGTGACCTATTCCCCTACCATGGTTTTTGAGATGACTTTATCGAACTTCCCTGGCAGACCCAAAATATCTTGTATGATTGAGGGGGAGTGACTGACCACCCAAAGAAGTATGGTGCTATGACTTAAAGCATGTCTACCATAGAGACTAGCATTCATAGAGTTAGAGTCATATTTGCATCATATGTTCCATATCACATCGCATTATGTTATGTTTGTGTATGTATGATTTTAATTATGGAATAACTGCCTTGCTGAGTTCTTCGAACTCATTCCTTTTGTACAAATGTTTTTAGATTATCCTACAGGTACCGAAGATTATGATGGCACCCCTTTCGAGATGGACTTTGATCCCGCATACTACCCTCTGGGTGGTAGCATCTGTGAAGATCCGAGTGTTGGTGCCGAGGAGGATTATTATCCGTACTAGGGTTAGCCGCACGATAGTGCGGGAGCGGCAGAGCTGGGCCTTCTTCATCCATACCCTTGAGGAGACTATCATTAGGACAGAAGAAACCCTAGCTTAGTGCCCCATTTCCCTGGTGTATTTATGGAACCTCTGGATATGTAACTAACTTGTTTTGGATTATCTTTATATACTTGGGATTGTAATTAACTTAATCATACTTCATTTCTGCTGCTTTGAGAGGGTGATTATCATATATCCTCTCACCTTTACGATCAACATTTACACTTTGACATTATCTATTTTCCGCACTCTAATTTATTGAATCTTATCTTATTCATGATATCTAGTATTAGTTGTTTTTACCTTGATTATTATTGTTCATGATTACGTTATTAGGCATGGTCCCTCGATTCTTGATCCTTGGACTGCGGATCACATTCCTGGGTATGCTGGATGGGGTACCAGCTGGGTGGATGTGACATTCTCATTCCTAGGTTGCGAAGGATACGGAACCGAGTTGGTTGGTGCCATAGGGGAAGTATATGGACTTCATATAGTGTGTTACCAACATGACCTTGCATTGGATTAGAAACCCGGACATGCGCCAGCACTCATGCCAATGGTCGTGGTAAGAGAGTGTTGACTTAGTCCCCAGCAATGGATGTCTGATGAGGACTTGACCCCTTTTCCCAAGACCCTAATAGAGGTAATCAGGCCATGAGGGATCAAAGTGACTAGACCTACCCAGAGGAGGGATGATGTTATATTTCAAAGCATGTCAACTATCTAGAGACTGGCATAGTTAGATTAGCAACATTCATATTATTGCATATTCATCCACATCATATATGCATTGCTAATTATGTTGAGATATGTGTTATCCTTACTTAGAGCTCATTTCTTTATTTGTATGTTATATCAAACTGTACAGATGGTTTCTCATCATCGAAAATTGGAAAGAATTCGTATGATCGAACCCTCTCGTATGAAGAGGATGTGGCACCAGCAGTGGGAGATAGAGATAGCTTCCACGAAGCCTCCTGCGGATGCTTGGAGTGTGATTATAGCACCCATTGATGGCCAAAGGAAGCAGATTTTCAGATATTTTGAGGATCGTCTGGAGAAGAATTGGAGAACCCCCTTTCTGGTTATTCATGAAGAACACTTTTTAGCTCTAGAGAAAGAAACTGGAAAGAAGATTATTTAGTAGTTTTGATTGCTTCCACAAAACTTGATTTTACTTTTGAACATTGATTCTTTCTTTGATTCTTTTATTGAAGTATTTGGACTCCTGTAATCCTTTTAATAATTATTTGAACTTGCTCTTGCTCTTGATTATCTATTTCTTGCATTATTATTATTGATGGGTAAAACGTGGATCATGTGATGGATCGCACCCTCGGGTTGTCGAGCGAGTAAACGAGACCGGGCGAGTGGGGTGTGACAAAAACAAAGTCTGAGGGCACGGGTTAACATTGGCCAAGTGTGGAGGAGGTTGGATTGGGAGGCCCAAAGGAAATCACTGGAGAGCTTCACCATCCGCGTGGAAGGATGCGATGGTAAGCCTCTACTCCTAGGCAATATGATGGTAGTCAAAAAAAAAAAAAATTCTACCTTAAAGATCCACCCAAAGAGAACAGAGCCATTAAAGCGTGGAAACTCTAAGCGAACAATATATGTTTGGATAGAGCCAAAAGGGGTAGGTAGAGAGGTTGTGGATGCAGAGGCAGAAGAAGCAGGGAGATAGAGCAAGAATAGGGGTTGGTGGGTGGAGGAGGGGGTTTAGAAGGAGGATTGTGGAGGGCTTGTTTGAGGTGGCCATCCATAGCGGTGAAGCTAGCCATCATGTCGACAATGGGCTCCTACAAAGTATCAAGCCAATTGCCATTCACAGTGGTGGTACCACTCAATGTGCAGAGGGACTCCTCAAACACTCGAAGGCAAGTTTCGTCTACCATGGCCGAAGACAGCAAAAGCAATGAAATCATCGAATGATACGAGAAGGATTTCCCCAGCGAGGAATTAGGCTAATTTTGAGGATAGCTCCTCCAAAGAAGAAGTTGGAAAGAGAGGATAATTTTCATTCATACTTTTTCTTAATTACAAGCCTACCTATCATGCAAAGAGTGATATAATCCTTTGTCACACTCATAGAATATTCTAACTACTTGTTCTTTTTCCCTAACCAACATTCATTTTCACTGACAGAATTGTACGTAGTCTTGCAGAGATGTGGGTGTGCTTTTCATCTGTGCCGATCGTCTAGTTGATATGCTTGACATGGTTGGTTCTATGGTGCAATTGCTCACTGCCAGCGTGGGGTTGCTTGCCTCGTCAGTAGGCTGGTTCGTATCAAGATTCTATTGTTTTTCTAAGGTTGGGTTTTAAGAGTAGGATACACATGTTGAAGAAATCCTTAACACCATTCTTACTGGCGGTGTTCTTACAATCGTTTCATGACTTGGCTATCCTTTCCACCACTTTGGTTTATTCAATGGTTTATGGGAATTGGTTTTGGACGTGTAACTAACTTCTATTGCTTGATGAAGAGGAAGATAGTTGCAAATAATTTTTTTTTAATGTTTTCTATTTTTATTAAGGGTAAACTAGTAAACTACTAGAATATAGGGGTAATCTAGGGATTAGAAAATTGTATAGCTATGATTTATTGAAAAATACTAACAAGGAATGCAATTGTCCAATTTCAAATGACATTGTGCGGCGTCTATGCCAACTTAGCATAATTCTAGGGTGTTTGTGCTTTTCACCATATATCTTGAGGTGTTCTTGAAATTTTCCCCAAAAGATATGTTAGAAATTTGAATAAGAATACAGTAATCAAAAGGATAAGGATTAAACCTAAATGGAAATACATTGATAGTCATTTTAAAATAAACCATTAAATAATTTAATTCAGTTCAGTGATTTGGTTCAATTTCAAGCTTCTAATTCAGTTGAGTGATTTGGTTAAGAATTTTGGAAAGAAGATGCTCTGGTATAATGCATACAAATTATTGTATGTCTTTTTAAGAAAGATAAACTACTACTGATATCACTGTTTAACAAAGGTTCACTGATGGTAGCGGGTGTGATTGACATCTGAATCTTTTCTAGCGTGGCATTAATATCAAGATGATTTCAAGAGCTCAGATATGTTCCGAGTCCACCTACTAAAGGGAAGGATACCTTCTATCAGTGTTTAGATTACTATGTGTTTAATTTTCTGCTTCAACTTAAAGCCAACCAGCTTCATGCTTGATCATGAGATATATGTTGGACTTTGATCCTCTAGGCATTCTTGCAATCATTCATGCTGCACATAATATTACTCTAATGTTGGTTTGGTTTGTAAAGTAAGCATGAGTACCCTAATAAAAAGTTAGTTCAAATTTACTACTTTCACTTTGAATTCTGACAGAATCCCCTGGATAATTTTCAGGCACAATGCTCTTTAAGGCTTGAGCTAAGGAATCACCCGAAAAACGGATAAGTCTAGTTATCTATCTTTATGCTCTAGTGTGCAAAAGAACTTTCCAGTAATCATAATCATGCCAAACAAGAAGATTTTTCTTTTCGAAGAATAAACCCAAATTATGAGGAAATTAGGTGACAGAGAAGGAGTGTGGAAAGTTTTGAAAATTTGAAATTCACCCTAGAATTAAATTGCTTTTTGGGAGGTTTTAAAGTTCTCTCAAATCATCCTGTATGCTGTTCTTGTCAACTTGCTCATCAGTACGGCAACTTTGAAGCCAATCTATTGATGTTGAACTGGGATCCAAATCCCAATCCAAATAGCTTATGGCTCACCTGGATGCTACACAAAATAAATTATGAACTAAAAGTTGATGGTAGTGCTGTAACTAATATAAATCAAACTAACACAGAGAAGAACTCTCCCCTTGGTAGTTGGGGATATCTATTGTAGTTGGTAGCTTGAAGTCCATTGAGCAGATAGGTAGACAAGCCATCAAAATTAGCAAATGAATCTGCTGAAACCCAAGGGGAAGCTCAGTTTGGAAAGAATCTAACACTATGGAAACAAGGGATGGATACCTTTGTATCACCTCAAGAGGGTTAGATGAGAAACAGCCAAGGATGGTTGTCTTCAACCTTCAATCCAAGCCAGACTACACTGAAAGCAGAGTGGGAGTCTCAGATTTACTTGTTTACTATATATTCAACACCCTATGGAACCAAAACCAGAACAAGACTCCCTAGTAAAGATTCAACTGGTTTAGAAGCTTGAAGATCAAAGGAGCTTCGCCAAAGACAGAAGTGTGGTATTCTTAGAACGAGTTATGATTTATGGCTATGGGAGACACATTATTAGACAACAAAATGGAGTTGCATTTAATTCAGACCCCAAACCTGAAAGCAAATAGCATACAAAATACCAAAAATATTCCAATCATGAGAACGACTTGATAAACATTTGCATCATATTTTATCAAATGGTTATCAGCAGATTTTTCTGTCTCAATGCATGAAAAACCAGAAATTGTTAATCAATGGGTTATCAAATGACTCTTAGTTTCCTTCGAGACACATCATAGATACAGGGAATCCCATTTTAATCCAACTTTATGTACTCATTTGTGTTCCATCCACTGATTGGGTACTAACCCATACATGAAAAAGGATTACAAGAAACACACAAAATATCATCTGGTTTGAATAAGTATAAATCTCTCATATCGTCTGATTATTCTAGTTGGCTTGTAATGAATGGAATCATTGTTTACTGTGATAAAGTTCCAATCCATGAATATTTGCACTGCTTCCATTACGAGGTCTGACTGAATCATATCATGGTATCAAGCAATATTTGTTTCAATGGATTTGGGCATCATAATAATTTTAGGCTTTACCTTGGATGAATGGGGTTAATATCATCACGAGTTCAAAATGCATACATAAGGTTGAAGTTGGTTTACTCTGCACTATACCATCCACGATTGCTCTTGGGCAAAACTTTTGAAGGGGTCAATAACACAGTTGCTTTATGAGCAAAACCATCATAGATTGAAAAAAAAAAAAACCTATCTACATTGCAAAGAACAAATTGTGGAGGATAGTTTCTTTCACCAAGAACCCTTTTATACAGAAGGAGCATCAATAGACTTCCACATTCCACTGCCCTGCCTTCTTCAAGTTCCTTTACTACTTAATCCAATCAATGCCTGCAAATATATCAGCTCAAAAGTAAGGAGTGTAAGAGATGGATATATCAACTTTCCATGCATACTAATTATATCTTGCAACACATTAGGTGGTCCACGAAGCAACAGGTGATACAACAACGTAGCACCAAAATTAACAAGCACCAGTCAGAAAATTTTTGTACACGAAAATCTTCCAAGAGATGATTTCAACCATAAAAAATCAGCTGTTATCTGTTAGTAAGGATTTGTGTTACTTCCACTCTTCTTTCTTACTGTATGGGACTTGGACTCGTATAAGCAAGCGTGTTTTACATCATACAGATGCAATCTTGGCACAAGCCATCTGGAAATACTGTTAGTAATCCTATGGTACTTCTGAATTGACACAACCATGTACCTATGGATAATTTCTGTACTCTTTGAGATTTAATCCTTCTGAAACCGCTTGATGGAAAGATTAGCATGTGACTTCATATTGGATTTTCTGTATTGTTCAGTGCTTTTTTGTTGCTGGAAGTTGTGGCCTTGTAGGTCCAACAATCCCATAGTGAGATAAGCTAATATGACCATCCTGACAGAGTGGGAGTTTTGGGGAGGTGGTAGTGCCCCAGCCTTGTACATTCCCAGGTTAGCTTAAGGCATGGGTAGACTTCTAGGTGACTACATAATTATGCATCTACATTGTCAGCTGTTTATGGCTAGGCAGACAGGGAGGCTCTTCTAGGTTTGAATTTCCCTAGAAACAGGGCTAAGATTGCCAATGTTGTTACTGGAGATAAGGTTAGTGTTTAGTATTCTCTCACCTTTGCTGGGCAGTAATGCCAGAGCTAGACTTCTTCCTCATTGGCAATGTAATGACTTCCAGCCTGGAAACCAAAAAAGATTGTTTAGCTAAGGCCTACAGGTGATCTAGTATAAACACTAACTAGGTTTCGAGGCACCATCTTTCATTGCACTAGAGTAAGGCTAGAAGAAATGGAAGGGAAGTGAGCAACTGAGAAAGAATGTGAAACAAAGATAAACAATATCACAACTGATACCCTAGCAAATGCATGAAGACCACCAGCATTACTAAAAAAAATTCAAAAAGAGAGACCAATTCCTTCTATTTGATACTGCAGATAAGGGACATGAGGTCCCAAATAATAATGACTTAATATCCACGCCAAAGACATATTCAAGGTCGTAGCAGATACCTTCACAGTGCAAAGCTTTATCATCTGATACAAAATCATTACAATGCTCTATAGCTACGGCAATTATGGATAAAGCAATAGCAATGTTGCCAAAGGAAACTGCAACATGGAGGTATGGACAGGACTTGAAATATTCATTCTTCTCCATACTCATCCTGAAACATAAAGATGGAAAAAGATGAGCCAGCTAGATGACAAGGGGAACCGAGACTTTCTTTATTTCATATATGATACATTTCAGTGTGTATGAGAGGTAAAAAAAAGATACAGCATATTATGGTATACATTGGTAGTTTTATGTGATATATGAGATACTAATCTCACTAGGAATAAGTGTGTTATTTTGAGCTTCTTAACAATGTGGTCGTATTTTCAACTATAATAAGTGTGTCATTTTGAGCTTCTTAACAAATGTGGCCGTGTTTTCAACTATCTTATTTGACTTGAAAATGGACATCTCAATCCAATAATTTTCTTTATGAAGCAAGGAAATGTCTGCCTTCGCATAAGCATGTCCAATACGATGGCATGTTCTATGGTTTTACAAACGTGCAACAATCTAAATCGTTGGTGCCTAAGTGAAGTTTATGATAGTATCAGCAGCCGATTTCGGATCTGAATTCATGGATTTTAATTGAACTTGAGTTGTATGGTCAAATTTAGGTGGAGAAGATCTTAACCTAAAAAAAGGACAAAAATTGAGAAAAACTGTAGTAAGAGGTTAGGGATAGAGATAGGGTTGCAAAAAAACAAAGAGGGAGAGAGAGTGTACCTGCAATTGTAATGCTTGAGAGTCGATTAATCACTATTGATCGGTAGAAATGCATCCATTAATATTCAGGTACTCCAGATTTTGCAACCTATCAAGTCCCTGAATCTCTGATAACTTCTTGCAGTCTAAAGCTGATAGCCTCGTCAGCTTCTTCAAGTTGGATAGAGATGGTAACCTTTCAATAGAAATGCATCCATCGATAGACAAGTCCTCTAGATTTTCCGACCCGTCGAGCCCCTGAATCTCAAGTAACTTCTCGCAGCCTTCAGTTGATAGCCCCCTCAGTTTCTTCAAGTTGCACAGAGATGGTAACGTTTCAATAGAAATGCATCCATTGATAGACAACGTCTCCAGATTTTCCAACCTATCGAGCCCCTGAATCTCAAGTAACTTCTTGCAGCCTTCAGTTGATAGCCGCTGCAGCTTCTTCAAGTTGGACAGAGATGGTAACCTTTCAATAGAAATGCATCCATCGATAGACAAGTCCTCTAGATTTTCCGACCCGTCGAGCCCCTGAATCTCAAGTAACTTCTCGCAGCCTTCAGTTGATAGCCCCCTCAGTTTCTTCAAGTTGCACAGAGATGGTAACGTTTCAATAGAAATACATCCATTGATAGACAACTTCTCCAGATTTTCCAACCTATCGAGCCCCTGAATCTCAAGTAACTTCTTGCAGCCTTTAGTTGATAGCCACCTCAGCTTCTTCAAGTTGGACAGAGATGGTAACCTTTCAATAGAAATGCATCCATCGATAGACAAGTCCTCTAGATTTTCCGACCCGTCGAGCCCCTGAATCTTAAGTAACTTCTCGCAGCCTTCAGTTGATAGCTCCCTCAGCTTCTTAAAGTTGCACAGAGATGGTAACGTTTCAATAGAAATGCATCCATCGATAAACAACAGCACAAGATTTTCCAACCTATCGAGCCCCTGAATCTCAAGTAACTTCTTGCAGCCATCAGTTGTTAGCTGCCGCAGCTTCTTCAAGTTGGACAGAGATGGTAACGTTTCAATAGAAATGCATCCATCGATAAACAACAGCACAAGATTTTCCAACCTATCGAGCCCCTGAATCTCAAGAAACTTCTCGCAGCCTTCAATTGATAGCACCGTCAGTTTCTTCAAGTTGGACAGAGATGGTAACGTTTCAATAGAAATGCATCCATTGATAGACAACATCTCCAGATTTTCCAACCTATCGAGCCCCTGAATCTCAAGTAACTTCTTGCAGCCTTCAGTTGATAGCCACCGCAGCTTCATCAAGTTGGACAGATATGGTAACCTTTCGATAGAAATGCATCTATTGATAAACAAGTCCTCTAGATTTTCCAACCTATCGAGTCCGTGAATCTCAAGTAACTTCTTGCAGCCGTTAGTTGATAGCCACCGCAGCTTCTTCAAGTTGGACAGAGATGGTAACGTTTCAATAGAAATGCATCCATCGATAGACAAGTTCTCTAGATTTTCCAACCTATCGAGCCCCCGAATTGTAGTTAGTTTCAATAGAAATGCATCCTCGATCGGTGAATTCCGCTAGCCTCTCAGTAGCTTCCGTCCAGTAGTCCGAGATATTTGGAAATATTTCTATTGAGATGCATTTGTAGACCATCAGTTTTTTCAACTTTCCTAATCTTCCAGTTGCAAGATGGGGATCTCGGTTACCAGCTCACTATGAGTGAGACTTAGATCTTTTAGGTTCTTCAAGGGCGAGAGATTCGGTAGTAATTCTAATGATCCAGGAATTGGGGGGATTAGTTATTGTTAACTCTTCACAAAGGATTCCAACGATGATGCCTCAAAGAAGTTAATCACCAATGTCCAGTTGGCTTGTTGGGGCCACGTAGTGTCAAATGCTTTAATGCCTTCATGTTGGATAAGTCCGTTACTACTCTCAAGGGAGGTGGGGACCTCCACTGGAGCTGCAGCTTTGTCAAATACTTCAAATCCCTGAGCTCCTCAATTAATGACCCATCATCATCTAAATCGATTTTTAATTCACACAATCTTTTAGGAAGTTTTCTAATTCTCAATGATGGGCATGCACACACATCCAGTATCTTGAGGGAGCCCAATTTTTCTAGGCCCACAATATCTGATAACTCATTGCAGTACCCAATTAGATTCTCCGAAGCCGATAAATTTGGAATTATACTTAAAGACTTGCAATTGGATATCCTTAACTCTTCCAAACCCTCAAGGCCTTCAATTTCAGATAAACCAATGTCCTCCAGATCTAATTTGCACAATTTTTCTAAGCATTGAAGTTTAGGCAATTTTGCCAATGAGCAGCAGGTCCACATCTTCAGCAGTTGTAGGGAATCTAATCCTTCAAGGCTTTCGATTTTGGCTAGCTTGGAGCAATAATTAATTTTTATGCTCTTTAAACTTCTCATGCCCAAGAATCCTAATATTTCTCCCAGGTTTTCACATTCAACAACCTCAAAGCTTTTCAAAGTTGAGGGAAGATGAGGAATGCATTGGAGCTCAAGACACCATCCTAAAGCGAGAGACTCCAACCTTGGAAGAGCATCAATGGCTGGTATCTCCACCAGATTGGGACAGTCGAAAAGGTACAATTCCATTAAATTTGTCAGATTTGGTAGACTTGGTGGGAGTGATTTCATTGTACATCTCGAAGCGTCCAAATATCTTAAACTTGGAGGAAGCTCCAAGAGCGGGATTATGTCCCTCTTTCCAAGTCGACTACTTCTTGGTTGTCGAATATAACGGTTATACACACCAGTACTCAAAATTTGGATGTTTGGCAGGTATGGTAGCCGTCTCTCAGAAAAGTCAAAGTGTAGCTCTGTTAAGGCTTCCAAGTGGACCTCCCATCCTTCTGGTAACTCACTGATTTTTGTCTTTTGAAGGTTAAGAATTTTGAGAGAACTCAACTCACAAATGTTATTTGGGAGGCACGTTAAATTGCGGCAACTACTCATGTTCAATGTGACTAAACCCTTAAGATGACCAATGGATTCATCAACTTCAACCAAATTGTAACACTCATCAATAAGCAATACCTCCAACTGTTTATATGTTGACAAGTTTGGAATTCGGGATAGTTTATCACATCTACTTAGCTTCAGAACTTTAAGAGTTAATACCTCCTGCGTAACAAAACAACAACTCGATTATGAGATATTAATTAAATGATGACCCTTATACATACGTACAATAGATGGCAACAAATTACAATAATTTCAAGATTAGAAAGGGAAAAGCAAACAAAAAGAAGAGAGAGAGAGAGAGAGAGAGAGAGAGAGAGAGAGAGAGAGAGAGAGAGAGAGAGAGAGAGAGAGAGAGAGAGAGAGAGAGAGCTCTTTTCTTAGAGACCTACCTTGATATACTGCCAACCTTTCCAATTCGCTGCGATGTCACTCCCAGACAAATCAAGAACACACAATCTCCTTAGATTCCTTGGTACAAATTGCATAGGGCATCCTTGCCAACTAAGGTATCTCAAGTTTGGAAAGGAATGCTCAAGGTTTCCAGCAACCTTGACACGAATAAGCTCAAGTATCCTTAGTCGAGTCATTGAACCGAATCCTTTCACGATCGTAGGTTTTGTATCAAAATAGTGATTATACTGGAGTCCTTCGAATTTCTCCGTCCCCTGCAAAACAAGCAAAGTTATCAACATTCACAAAGCTTACTCACCATCCATGTATAATGGAATAACAACCCCATTCAAGTCATTAGAATATTAAACTGGATTGAAAGCTTAAATATCATAAGTTGGGCTATGGGTGTACGATCCTTTGTTCGATGGATCCACCCATACATGTCTAACATTTGATTTCAAATGCTACATTTATTTTCAAAAAGATATCTTTAGCTAAAACTACATAGATTCTAATTCTTTGAATCATCGGAATGAAAAAAATAATAATAACACAAATTTAGATATATTAGTCGTTTATTGAGAACAAACCTCTTGAGTACTTAGTATTTCCTTTACGTCCTCAGGTGACCACAACCTACTACGTTTCTCAGGCTCGTCAAAGTTTTCTTGGCGAACAATTTCCCTTCCAAGGTCTCTTAGCTGATCATGCATGCTAAACTGATTTCTTTCATTAATCTCAACAAGTGACTTTAGGCAAAGATTTTCAATTCCTAAGTTAAAGCCATCCCATATATAACATGCAATGCCTTTTTCTGTTCCAATAAAAAAGCAAGCAATATCAAGAAACATCTTTTTCTCTTCATGATCTAATCCATCATAACTTATTCTTAATGTCTTTTGCACCTCTTTGTTTAGGTGTGTTGGCTAACTTCTTCACTACATTTTCCCATACGGATTCTTCTCTTTGATATAAATTTGAACCTATAACCTTAAGTGCCAAAGGAAGTCCTCCAAAGAGTCTTTACCACATCTCTTGAGAGTTCCAAATATTCTTCCGGAGGATGGTCCATCTTGAAGGCATGCCTACTAAAAAGTATAAGTGATTGATCTTGATCCATGTCCTTGGGCTTGTATGGGTTGTCCACTCCAAGATTATCTAACACATGCTTGTTCCTTGTTGTAATGATAACCTTGCTTCCAACACCAAATGAGATCACCCTCCCCAATTATTGCATTTAAATCAGTATCTTCATCCACATCATCAAGAATGACTATAACTTTTTTATTGGATAATTTTTGCCTAATCATATTAATTCCTTCATCCTCATTGCGGATTTTTGGATTCTCCAAGTTCAAGATGTTGTTGACAAGTTGGCTTTGTAAATGGACAATTCCTTCTTTGTTTTGGAAGTTTCCCGAATATCTTTTAGAAAGCTACATCCTTCGAAACCACGATAGACTTTATTGTACACACACCTGGCAATTGTTGTCTTACCAATACCACCGATGCCATAGATGCCCACAATCTGTTTAGAGTCAATGCTTAGCAACTTCTCTATTGCTTTCACATGAGAATCCATTCCAACCATGTCCCTTGAAATATTCAAAGGGTTCCTGTCTAATTTACTCCAAACTTCTTCCACAATTGAACTTACTAACTTTCCTTCGTGCCTGCATTATTCAAATAAGAAGAAAATTAAATAGTTGAATGATGACATGTATTTGCTTCTTTCTCATTTTAGAGTCATTTGTTTACTGAATGAATGAACATCACAGATCCTTACCCAAAAAAACATAAACAAGCTTTAAGGGCATAACTTTTTAGGGTCGTAAGTGATCTTTCAAAATTCTATTATTTGCAGCAATGGTGTCAATTTGGAATCAGATAGAATCAAACTCCAAGTCTTATTGGAGCTGGTTTTGATTTAGATTTTTGAACCCCCAAACCAACCCAAAATACAGCGGAACCAAAGAGGCCAACACCGATTCAAAGCTGGCACAAACCAGACTGGAACCGAAACCAAGCACATAATAGCCAATATAATCCGAAGACGAAGAAGAAAAAAACCTATTTTCCTATAGATTTTTATGTGTATATTAAGCTGAATCCAAACCAGCAAGCCCAAATTTGCACCAAAAAAAGGAAAAAGAAAAAAAACACAGCCCTAATTGGACTAAGACCAACCAATTTACTGAAAAACTGATACTAACCCAAAACCCAAGTTTTCATATTGCTTTGGTTTTGATTTCCTGGTCGCTCATACAAATCCTTGCATGGCCATCAACGTTCAAAAGAAGACCGGCTCATAGTCATAGCCCAACAATCAATGGATGGGACACACTATATAGGCTAAACTTTATATACCATGATAATAATGAAACTTATCTTATATATTATAACTAGCTACGCATTAAGCATGATTTCAGGAAGAATCACGGCTTTTGAAACCCAATAGTAAGTTATTAATTTAAAGTAAAAGAGTTGTACGTTCGGTCTTACCCATCAGCAGTATTCTTCGGATCCCAGCCTTTCAATTCACCAATGTCTTTCAAAGCCTTCCTCCACTCCACTGTAGTGTGTTCGTCGAATTTTTTCTCATGACGTTGGAAATCAGTCCCGTAGGTACCGGTCTGGTTCCGAACCTCCGATGGATCTACGTGATAGAAAACGGGCAACACTGTTATTTGTCGTTGGCCTTCCTTTTTCCTGCACTTGGAAATCTCGGCGAGTTCGCGGAGGCACCATTTACTCGAAGCATAACCTTTTGAGAAGATCACAATAGCGATTTTGGACCGATGGATCGCAGAGACAAGTTCGTGACCGATTTCTTCTCCTTTTTGGAGTTTTTCGTTGTCTCTAAACGTGTGGATTCCCTTACTGTCAAGGGCCTCATACAGGTGATCGGTTAAGGTTGTGCGGGTGTCAACACCTCTAAAGCTCAAGAACACTTCATATTCCTGCCCAGAGTGAGAAGACGAGGAATCACAGTCTTGTGTCGCAGATGATGACGCTTCATCATCGTTTCTCGTTGCAGGAGGAGCATCATCAGTAACGCTGTAGAAGAGTTTCTTTAGAAGTAGAAGGATGAGTAGAAACCCTCCGACAACACAAAGAGCATACATTTTTCTCCCCTTAATTTCAAGATACGGATGAGATTTAACAGCAGAACCTGGAAACTAACTTGGTTTTATCACTGGCTTTCTCACTGATATTCTGCTGGAAAGACCACAAGAGAAATGAAAATGAAATGAAATGAAGTAGCTTGAAGGTTCCAGGGACTTCACCTACTGCCTCAAAGTCAATGATGGCAACACTTTACTTTGAATAAAATCCAACGGTTGATATCACCATGTGTTTGAACGAATAAGTCAGATATTACCATTTTATCTAATCAAATAAAAATAAATAAAAGACAGAGAGAGAGAGAGAGGAAAAGATGGGGGAGAGAGGGGAGAGAGAGGAGAGGAGAGAGAGAGTGCAAGAAAAGAAATATGGGAAATTCTTTGTTTATTAAAAGGGTATAAAAAAAATAAAAAAAGACTAAATAAATAAAAAACTTTCCTTGACACATTTCACAAGGAAAGAGCAGGGTTAAGTTTCATTTAGAATAAACAATTTTATTTTCTTTACCAAAAAAAAAAAAACAATTTTATTTTGCATGATTTGTCTTCGTATGGAATATTTACTGCTTTTTAGTTTTAATCAGAACAAAATTATTAATCATTCACAAGTACCACCCTCTTTTTTTTTTTTTTTTCCTCCTCCTTCTTCCTCCATATTTTTTTATTTTTTTTTATATTCAATCCCCCCGCCCCCTCCTCTCCCCTTTTTTTTTTTTTTTTTTTTTTTTTTTTTTTTTTATTCTTTTTTTTTTTTTTTTTTTTTTTTTTTTTGTGAGTTTCTTTTTTTCTTCAACCCACTCCCCTCTTTCTTTTCCCCCACCCACTTTTTTTTTTTTTTTTTTTTTTTTTTTTCACGGGGGGGGGGCCACTTTTTTTTTTTTATTCTTCCTCCCACCTCCTTTTTTTTTTTTTTTTTTAGCCCCCCCCCTTTTTTTTCCCGGTGTAGAACTTCTTCGAGAGCCGGATATTGAGATGACCACCTTAAGAGCTCTCCACCCAAGTTGGAATAACTGAGATGCCTGCACACACAAAGAAAGCAAGAACGGTCCGGCCTAGTTTTGGCCGGGGAACCGCCTCCGACGCTCAAATCAGCCTAGGTAACAATAATGGTTCTTGAGAGAGTTCTCAAGAACGTAATGAGTAAGTAATCAGATGAAAGTTCTCGTTACCTTTCTCCATGTTGGAGGTAGGTTTATATAGAAGTTACCTGGAGGCGGCGATTCCTTAGATTCCGGATCGTTAGTTGAGGAGTGAGTGGAGTAGTGGAATAACGGCTCCTTCTTTGTTGCACCTGATATCGCCGTTATGATGACTCACCTCCCCAATTTTCGGAATAGATATGCTGAGTGTTTATGCGTAACTAACTCTTCTTGACTTAGTCAAGAGAGTCTTCTGAGAAATGCTAGAGTTGGATATTTTTCCCAAGTGTGGCACTTCTCCAACGAAGAAATGAACCTGCCAAGATGGAGGTGTCTCTCCCGAATGAGGCCCTCGGGACTTTCTTTAGGGAAGAAGTGAGCCATCCCACATGGGAGGTGTCTCTCCCGACTGAGGTCCTCGGGACCTTCTTCAAGGAAGAAACCAGATGACAAAAAGAGGGAGGCATCTGTCCCGAGTGAGGCACTCGGGACCCTTTATGAGGGAAGGGATGCACCAGCCCGAGGGAGGTGCATCTCTCCCGAGGGGGGTGCATCTCTCCCGAGTGGGGGTGCCTCTCTCCCGAGTGGGGGTGCCTCTCTCCCGAGGGGGGAGGATCGGGACCATATTTCCCCACAACAGAGCCCCCCATTCCGTGCGATTGACTTCTCGAACGTATGGAATGTTACTCCCAGGCTTCTTAGAAAATTTTCTTTCTTCTTGGAGAAACTTTAAGACGTCGTCTTGAATGAGAGCCATTATTTCTCCAAGGCCTTCGTAATTCCCAACCGTCGTATTAATTCATACTTATTGCTGCTTCTGATATGCGAATGGTCGTGTTATCTCGGCCGTTGATCTATTCGATCAAGGGCCGTTTGATTGAGATCTTGAGTCCCTTAATCTTGACCGTTGTGTCTGTTCATTGTTGGTCGTTGGATCGCGACCTTTCATGTGCCAGATCTCAACCGTCGCTTTGCTTGATTCACAGCCGTTGGATGTGTCTCTTCATCTTCCTACTCCTCACTATAAATAGAGGTTCAATCCTCATTTTCAATTTTTTGCTTGCAAACTCCCTCTCGAAGTCCCCCCGATCGCGTTGCTTGCTTTCTCCAACTCGCTATTCCAATCTTCAAACCAAGAAGTTTCTCTAACTTTTCTTCATTTCTTTCCTTTGTCATTTCCGTATTATGGATAATTTAAGAAAAGGCAAGGAAATAGCCCGAGCCCCTTCCCGATCGGGAGGTCCCGACCGCCACGATCTCCGAGTCCCGAGACGTCTTCCCGAACCCAATCCATGCATTATTCTAGTGAAGATGCCGGCTCTTCTGACTCTCGTATTGTGAGAGCGACTGCTGACTTAGCTAGGGACGACCCTCTTGACCAAGAACCTCTTTGCTCCGACTTAGGAACGGACTTAGTCAACCTTGGTCTTTCTATGGATTCTTCGGATGAGCGGGAAGTTGATAGTATTAATCAATCTCCTAGTAAATTCCGAGTGAGTCAGAGACATTATTCGCCTCGCCCACCCCTTTCTCGTCCCCAGGATTGCCACAATCGCTGGCCTCGTTTTTTTTTTCTCCGAATTGCTTTCCGAAGAAGCAATTCTCGAAGAAAGGAACAAACCCAAGACGCCCTCTCACATTGACTATAACCTCAAGTCTTCGGGTCCCGAGTTCTATCCCGGAGATCTCAACCCCAAATATCTCCAGCGTCTAAGGGATTTCTGTGAAATTCCAAAAGACTATCTCTTTCAGCTCCCGTCTTCTTCTAGTCGGGTTGGAGAGCCCCCGAACGGGGCCTTCTCCCTTTATTATGATCCCTTCTTAGGAGGTCTTCGCTTTCCAGTTCAGAAAATTTTTGAAGACCTTCTCGTCCATTACGGAATTTCTCCCTCCAACCTTATTCCAAATAGTTGGAGAAGTGTTTCTTGCTTTGTTGGTTTTTGTCACAATGTTGGAGTCGAACCAACATTCCCCCTTCTTCTGCGTTTCTTCGAAGTTAAGAGTCAATCAAAAGGGGGTTGGCTCTCTCTTCTTCGTCGGGCAACCGACGTTGTGGATTGGTCAGGCAACATCATTTTGCCGAAGTCTATGCCTACCTCCACCAAAGGGTGGAGACATCACTTTTTCTTTTGCCAGCCCCCAGCTCCGCCGCCATTCCCAACTTCTTTTGTGAAGAAATCCAACTCGATCTTAAAAGACTCAATAATCTCATTGAGTTATCCGCTGCCGAAGAAGCGGCTTTAGAAAAGATCATCCAAGTCGGCGGAGATTCAGCCGCAGTTCACGGATATTTACCCGAGTATCCGGCTGCTCTTCGCTTGTGGGGCTTTTCTCCGGTGAGCCCCTTCTTCATTGACATTCTTCAATTTTGTATATTTTTCTTATCTTCGCACTTTCTGACTTTCTTCGTTTGTTGTCGCAGTGTCTAGCAAATTGGACATCGACGCTCTTCGGGCATTGACAACTGGGAATGTCAAAGAGGCTTTCGCCCGAAAGCCAGCGAAGAAAGGTGGTGCTACGGACACGGGTCCCGTTGTCCAAGCTCTCGGCGCTCCAGGGTCGTCCAAGCCTTCGGGCAAGAAGACCGCAAGGAAGAGCATCTCCTTGGGAGGGGGGCCTCCTGAGATAGGTATTCCCCAGGCCTCTCCTTCAAGCCGCTCGGGAAGGCCCTCGAAGAGGGCTCGGGAGAGCGAGAAGGCCGTTGAGGAGGACTCCCAAAAGTCCCCTGTCTTCGTTCCCGGCTGGGATCTGACTTCCTCTGACACCGTGCTGGGGGACTCCAACACTGCCAGATCTTGGCTTCTTGAGGGGATGATCCCTTCGGACCGAAAGTATCTGAAGGATCTTTCGGATGACAAATTCTATGCCAACGCCTACAGGTAATTCTCCGTCCTTAGTCTCTCATAGTTCTCCAAGTGATTTCTTTAACGTGGTATTCCGTATTTTCTCCAGGTTCTTCTCTGGAGGGGCGCATTACATGGGCGAGTGCCTAATTCGTTCCGAGCACTTGAGAGATCAGCTTCGAGAGCTGAAGGAAGATCAGAAACGCACCGCTGCAGACCTTTCTGAGTCTATTAAGACTGTCAGGTCTTTGAAGAAATGTGACGAAGAAAGGAGCTTGAAGCTGAAGGAGATATCCCAAAGCAAGGCGGCTCTCCAGGGGGAACTCTCCGAGGCCAAGGAAAATTTGGAAGAGGCCCTTCAAGAAATGGAGAAGTTAAGGCGTGAGAAAGCTGAGATGGAGTCCATTGCCATGCAACTTCGCGAAGAAGTCCGAGCCGGTAAACTTCCCGTCAGTGCCGATGAGGTGCCCGAGGTGGTCCAGAAAGAGATCATCACTTCTTACCTCGGCACTTCTCAGTCAAGAATCTCCAAGTGGCTCTCTCTGCTTCTACCTACCGCCTCAGGCTTAATGACGCTTTCACTGCTGTTCTCCGACGGGTCGATATTCCTAACCCGAAGGAATTAGGCGGAATGCTAGACGGTAGAGTTTATGAGACTCTTGAAAGAGCCGTACCCGAAGGGGTTGAATGCCAAGAACCCTTCAGCCCTCCCGACCCTTTTCTCTATGTTGATGATGATCAAGCGGTGGGCTCTGGAGAGAGTCTTGAGAAGGAAGCTCCCGATGGCGATGGGCTTGGTGAAGACAATCCTCCCGGACTTGAGAATTCTCCTGAGAAGTGAAAGACTTCAGCCTTTTCTTCCTTCCGTTTCTGAGAAACGTTTGGAATTTTTATAAACAATGTTTGAATTTTGCGCAACTTTGCGCTTTCTCTGTAATATTGGTCCTTGTGGCCAAATGTTTTGAATAGTAGCTTAACTTGTTGTTTTATTCAAACTGAGGCATTAAGCTTCTCTGTTGACTGATCTCGTGTGTCTTCTCCCTTAGCGTAATGCCTTAGGGTTGACGATGTTTTGATTTCTCCCGAGCCTTTATTACAAATGGTCCCGAATATGGTCCCGAATGAAGGTCTTGGGGAGAAATGTATCTCATGGATAAAATTCCATCTCATGAGAGTCTCACTTGGATTTTCGTAAGAGGTGGGGAAAACTCCCGAGTGGCTACCCGAGCGAGGTCCCGAGTGTAACGCCATTGAATAATTCCATCTCATGAGAGTCTCACTTGGACTTTCATGAGAGGGTGGGGAAAACTCCCGAGTGGCTACCCGAGCGAGGTCCCGAGTGTAACGCCATTGAATAATTCCATCTCATGAGAGTCTCACTTGGACTTTCATGAGAGGTGGGGAAAACTCCCGAGTGGCTACCCGAGCGAGGTCCCGAGTGTAACGCCATTGAATAATTCCATCTCATGAGAGTCTCACTTGGACTTTCATGAGAGGTGGGGAAAACTCCCGAGTGGCTACCCGAGCGAGGTCCCGAGTGTAACGCCATTGAATAATTCCATCTCATGAGAGTCTCACTTGGACTTTCATGAGAGGTGGGGAAAACTCCCGAGTGGCTACCCGAGCGAGGTCCCGAGTGTAACGCCATTGAATAATTCCATCTCATGAGAGTCTCACTTGGACTTTCATGAGAGGTGGGGAAAACTCCCGAGTGGCTACCCGAGCGAGGTCCCGAGTGTAACGCCATTGAATAATTCCATCTCATGAGAGTCTCACTTGGACTTTCATGAGAGGTGGGGAAAACTCCCGAGTGGCTACCCGAGCGAGGTCCCGAGTGTAACGCCATTGAATAATTCCATCTCATGAGAGTCTCACTTGGACTTTCATGAGAGGTGGGGAAAACTCCCGCAGTGGCTACCCGAGCGAGGTCCCGAGGGGTCCCGAGTGTAACGCCATTGAATAATTCCATCTCATGAGAGTCTCACTTGGACTTTCATGAGAGGTGGGGAAAACTCCCGAGTGGCTACCCGAGCGAGGTCCCGAGTGTAACGCCATTGAATAATTCCATCTCATGAGAGTCTCACTTGGACTTTCATGAGAGGTGGGGAAAACTCCCGAGTGGCTACCCGAGCGAGGTCCCGAGTGTAACGCCATTGAATAATTCCATCTCATGAGAGTCTCACTTGGACTTTCATGAGAGGTGGGGAAAACTCCCGAGTGGCTACCCGAGCGAGGTCCCGAGTGTAACGCCATTGAATAATTCCATCTCATGAGAGTCTCACTTGGACTTTCATGAGAGGTGGGGAAAACTCCCGGGAGTGGCTACCCGAGCAAGGTCCCGAGGTCCCGAGTGTAACGCCATTGAATAACTCGAAGAGATAGATGTCGACAATGAAGACGTGGATTTATTGAAAATCAAATGGTCTTTCGACTTTACCTGCAAATGTTACATATTTGGATTAATTCTATTGATAGAATTTCCGAAGGTTCATGGAATTCCAAGTTCGATCAATTGTCTCGCCCGTGGCCAAGCTTTTTAGCTTGTAGGTTCCCGGTTTCGTCTCTTGTTCGACGAGATAAGGTCCTTCCCATGTGGGTGAGAGCTTGCCTTGGTTTCTTGGGTCCGAAGCCGCAACTTTGCGGAGCACTAAGTCACCCGTACGATGTCTTCTATTTTTTACCCGAGTATTGAAGTATCCAGCTACTCGGTTTTGATATCTTTGATTCCGGTATTCTGACATGCTCCGTATTTCGTCTATTAGATCAAGATTACTCTTCAAGCCTTCTTCGTTTGCTTCTTCATTGAAGTCAGTATATCTCTTTGATTCTGCCAATACCTCCACAGGGACAAGTGCTTCGTGGCCGTAGGCTAGCCGAAAAGGTGTTTCTCCCGTAGGAGTTCTAGCCGTGGTGCGATATGACCAAAGGACGCTTGGTAATTCTTCCACCCATTTGGTTCGACTTGTCTCCAAGCGCTTTTTTATTCCATCCAACAGCGTCCGATTGGTTATTTCAACTTGCCCATTGCTCGCGGATACGCCACGGATGATGTTCTATGCTCAATGTGATATCTTTCACAAAAATTCTTGAAGCCGGCTCCGATAAATTGCCTTCCATTGTCGGTCACAAGGATTTTTGGGATTCCAAATCTGTAAATGATTCTTTCTTGAAAGAACTTCTCCATTTGTTTCTCAGTAATGGATGAGAGAGGTTCGGCTTCCACCCACTTAGTGAAATAGTCGATTGCCACGACCAAATATTCTCTATTGTTGGCGGCCTTAGGGAGCTTTCCCACCAGATCCATTCCCCACATGGCGAAGGGAATCGGACTGGAGACAGATGTAAGAGGGACAGCCGGAGTCTTCGGAACAGATGCATGAAGTTGACATTGCTTGCATTTTCTGACATATTCCACGGCATCTTTTCTCGAATAGTCGGCCAATAAAGGCCTTGGCGTATTATTTTATGGGCCAAAGCTCGGCCTCCCATATGCGCTCCGCATATTCCTTCGTGTACTTCGGCTAAGGCATATTGAGCTTGAGAAGGGCCAACACACTTTAGAAGAGGTCATGTGACCGATCTTTTGTAAAGTTGTTCTTCAATAATGGTGAACTTCGCCGCTTGATTTTTAACCCGCCTTAGCCTCCTTGACGTCTTCCGGAAGGATATCGTTCTTCAAATATGATATTATTGGGTTCATCCAACTAGGCTCTTCTTCAATATCCATAGCCTCGGCCTCCCGAATGCTAGGAATTTCTAATCGCTCAATATAAACGGCTGAGCCTAAGGTCGAATATTTGGATAAAGCCAACTTGGATAACTCGTCTGCTACTTCATTTTCCTTTCTCGGAATTTGCTTTATCTCAAGATGATCGAAATAATGGCGACAATCATCAATTTTGGCTAAGTAATTTGCCATTCTTGTTTCCTTTGCCTCGTACACGCCACGAACTTGATTCACGATCAATCTGCGAGTCGCTTCGGACTTCCAATTCTCGGACTCTTAGGGCTCGGGCAAGTCTTAGTCCTGCTAGTAGGGCTTCATACTCGGCCTCATTATTAGAGGCTTTAAAGTTGAATCTTAAAGCATAATGAATAGTGAATCCATCCGGGCTGATAAGCATTAGTCCCGCTCCACTCCCCGAAGAGTTGCTCGAGCCGTCAACATGTAAAGTCCATAACTCGGACCGGGTGAATTTTTTACTCCCGAACTAGGCATGCTATTCTCAAGAATGAAGTCGGCCAGAACTTGTCCCTTTATGGCTGGACGAGTTCTATACTCAATTTGATACTCGCTCAACTCAATAGCCCATGTGACCATTCTTCCGGCTAAGTCTGGTTTCTGTAGTATCTTCTTCAACGGGAAGTTGGTCAAGACTACAATTGGATGAGCTTGGAAGTACGGTCTGAGTTTCCGAGATGCGATTACAAGTGCTAAGGCTTGTTTATCCACATCCGGATATCGTGTCTCGGCATCTATTAAAACATGACTTATGAAATAGATAGGGTTTTGTGAAGTACCTTCTTCTTTTACTAAGACCGCGCTTATCGCCGCTGGAGAAATGGCTAAGTATGTGAATAATTGTTCTCCCGTTGAAGGTCGGGCTAAGAGAGGTGGAGTCCCGAGCTTCTCCTTCAATTTCTCGAACGCTTGCTGACATTCATCGGTCCATAAGGTATCCTTTGCCTTCCCGAGCTCTTTAAGAGCTTTGAAGAAAGGCAAGCATTTCTCACCCGATCGTGAGATAAATCTGTTTAAGGTCGCTACTCTTCCGGTTAGACATTGGATGTCTCTAACCGTCCTTGGCGACTCCATCTCGAGCAAGGCTTTGATTTTCTCCGGGTTTGCCTCAATTCCTCTTCGGGATACCATAAACCCAAGGAATTTTCCGGAAGAAACTCCGAAAGCACATTTCTCCGGATTTAGCCTCATCCGGTATGTTCTCAAAGTATCAAAAACTTCTTCAAGATCTTCCGGATGACTTCTTCGGACGATACTCTTTATGAGCATATCATCCACATATACTTCCATATTTCTTCCTATTTGGTCTTTGAAGACTTTGTTTACCATTCTCTCGATAAGTGGCCCCAGCGTTCTTCAACCCGAATGGCATTACTTTATAAAAGTAACTTTCTCGATCCGTCATGAAGGCCGTATCCTTCTCGTCCTTGGGATTCATCATAATTTGATTATATCCCGAATAAGCGTCCATGAAGCTCAATACTTCATGTCCTCGCTGTAGCGTCGATCAAAAGGTCGATCCGAGGAAGTGGATAGCAATCCTTTGGGCATGCTTTATTCAAGTCCGTGTAATCTGTACACATTCTCCATTTGCCGTTGGCTTTCTTCACCATGACTACATTCGCCAACCAAGTTGGGCATTCTATGGGTTTTATAAAACCCGATTGCTCTAGTTTCTCCACTTCGGTCCCGATGGCAGCATGTTTCTCGAGCGAAAAATTCCTTCTTTTTTGGATCATTGGAATTGCATCGTCCCTTATCCATAAGCTATGTTCTGCAATTCTTCGATCTATTCCGGCATGTCTTCGGCCGACCATGCGAATACATCTAGGTTGTTTTGGAGAAACTCGGTGAGCTCTTCCTTGAATTCCGTAGGCTGTTCGGACCCGATCATAGTCCTCTCTCGGGAAGATCCGGATGAAGTTGAATTCGCTCAAGCTTTTCAACTGGTTCGGCTCTCTCCGCATAGCTTCTTCATCCCGGTCATCCCGAATTTCAATACTCATTGTATTGCCCGATCTCTCGGCTTTTTTGACTTTCTTAAGATAATTCACATAACATTGTCCGGAGAGTCGCTGATCGAAGAGCACTCCCCGACTCCCGCTGTGGTTGGAAACTTCAACTTCATATGTGTTGGAGAAACCACCGCCCCTAAGGCGTTAAGAGTTGGCCTCCCGAGTAAAACGTTGTAAGCTGAAAGGTCCCGAACCACCATGAATGTTGCTTGGACGATCGCATCCCGAGGGGAGGTCCCGATCCTTAGATCCAATTGGATAGTCCCTTCGGATATGGCGGACGACCCGGCGAACCCATATAAGTGAGTCCCGCATGGAGTCATCATCTCGTCCTCAAACTTCAATTTCTTAAATGCTTCATAAGATAGTAAGTCGGCGGAAGATCCCGTGTCCACAAGAACTCGGTGAACTTCTCGGTTTGCCAATTTCACTTTGATAACTATAGCATCGTCGTGAGGAGAAGTGACGCCCTTGAGATCTTCGTCGGTGAAGGTTATTGGATCTGGGCATAAGTCATTTCTTCGTTTTCTTGGCAATTGCATCGATCCAACGAACCGTGCCTTTTGCTTCGCCTTCTTAATGGATTCTTCCGTCGGATTTCCCAAAACGATGTAAATGGGGGAAAACTCCCGAGTGTCGGGTTTCTTCTCGGGATTCTTATCTGCCCTCTCGGGACTTTTGGATCCGAGTCTTTTAGTTGATCTAGGTGGGGACTTCTCTCGATCTTGTCGCTTCTTCCGAAGATATTTTTCAAGTTGCCCTCCTCGGATGAGCTTCTCGATCTCGATCTTTAGATTTCTGCACTCATCCGTATGGTGACCGTAGTCTTTGTGGAAACGGCAATACTTTGTCATATTCCTATCTTCGGGTCGGGCTCTTATCTTGCCCGGCCACTTCAAGTTGTCGTTATTTCCGATCTCGTAATAGAATTTCCGACCTCTTAGTATTAAGAGGTGTAAAGTCTCCATTAGCGAGTCTTTCTTTCCAAACTCCCTTTTTGTCATCTCTTGCCCGAGCATTTGAATTTTGACCTCTTTCTCCATAATTCTTCTTTTCCTTCACGCCTCTCGTAGACTCTTCCCGGCTTCGATAACTTCTGCAACCGTTGCTTGTTTTTGGCATTTCTTGAGAAGTGCTCCATAAGTCCTCGGCTTGTCTTGGAGTAATACCTCGAGCAAACGTCTTTGGGTTATTCCACTCCATAGCGCATTGTACGCCACTGTATCATCCAATTCTTCAACTTCAATAGCCACTTTATCGAATCTGAGAAGAAAGTCCCGAACGGACTCATTTGGTTTTTGCCTGATGGCAAAAAGGCTATCTGCTGTCTTCTTACTCCCGATGCAACTTCGGAATCGGGCAATAAATTTTCTCCCGAGTTCTCGAAAGTTTTGGATGGATCTTGGCGGTAGGCTAGAAAACCATTTTATCGCCGGGCCTTTGAGAGATGCCGGGAAAGTTCGGCATAATAGCTCATCTTCTCGGCCAATAACAGCCATGACCGATTTAAAATAACTAATATGTTCTCGAGGATTGGACTTACCTTCAAAGGGAGTGAATGTCGGCATGATAAAGTTCGGTGGAAGAGGTGCTCTCATGACTTCTTCTGAGAAGGGTTCTCTATCAACCACATCATAGTCGTCATCGAGGTCCCGATCATCAAGCCGTCTCTCCATGGCATCTAATCTTCTCCCGAGACCATGCGCCTCTTGACGCTCTTGCGGAGACCGAACACTTCCGAGATCAGAATATTGGGAAGTTGGTCCATGAGAAGATCCATATTGACTAACCGACCCTCTCGGGTTATTAGATCTAGAATGGCCTCTTCCGTGACTTTCTCCTTCTTGCTCCCGAACTCCTTCATTTCTCGCGCCCTTTTCTAGGTAAATCTTGAGTTTGTCTAAGCCCAGCCAAACGGTGGAACACACTTCCCCTCGACCGATCCTCTCGGGGACGTGGCTCTTCAATATGCACTCCTTGAGATCTTTCTCCAACTCGTTCGGCTGGCCTTCTTGGTATTCTGGGATTTCTCCTTTCTTCATTCACCGGACGTTGCCTATCCCGAGTCTGACGGACGGCTTCACGCCTTCGTCCCTCTTGGGAATTTCTGGGGGGTCCGGATGGTACCCCGATCCGATGGACTAAGCCTCGAACAACTCCTTGGAGTTCCAACATTTGTTGTTGGACTTCTCTTTGCATATTCTGCAAATCGGCCACTATCGCTGGAATAGGAGGTTGACTCGAACCGCCTTCTCCAAATGGAGTTGGAATAGTTAACGGGGGATTCTCCGGAACTCCTTCTTGACCTTCCTCTGGAATAGGAATTTGTCGATCTAGAGAAGGGAGAGTTTGTTCTTCAACACGTCCGTTTTCGTCTCCCTTTCTCTCGCTCGAGTGAGAATTTGAGAACTTGCCACCTGAGGTGTGGTACGTCTCGTCATGACTTTTTGTGACGGTTCCCACAGACGGCGCCAAATTGTTGCGTATAGAACTTCTTCGAGAGCCGGATATTGAGATGACCACCTTAAGAGCTCTCCACCCAAGTTGGAATAACTGAGATGCCTGCACACACAAAGAAAGCAAGAACGGTCCGGCCTAGTTTTGGCCGGGGAACCGCCTCCGACGCTCAAATCAGCCTAGGTAACAATAATGGTTCTTGAGAGAGTTCTCAAGAACGTAATGAGTAAGTACTCAGATGAAAGTTCTCGTTACCTTTCTCCATGTTGGAGGTAGGTTTATATAGAAGTTACCTGGAGGCGGCGATTCCTTAGATTCCGGATCGTTAGTTGAGGAGTGAGTGGAGTAGTGGAATAACGGCTCCTTCTTTGTTGCACCTGATATCGCCGTTATGATGACTCACCTCCCCAATTCTCGGAATAGATATGCTGAGTGTTTATGCATAACTAACTCTTCTTGACTTAGTCAAGAGAGTCTTCTGAGAAATGCTAGAGTTGGATATTTTTCCCAAGTGTGGCACTTCTCCAACGAAGAAATGAACCTGCCAAGATGGAGGTGTCTCTCCCGAATGAGGCCCTCGGGACTTTCTTTAGGGAAGAAGTGAGCCATCCCACATGGGAGGTGTCTCTCCCGACTGAGGTCCTCGGGACCTTCTTCAAGGAAGAAACCAGATGACAAAAAGAGGGAGGCATTTGTCCCGAGTGAGGCACTCGGGACCCTTTATGAGGGAAGGGATGCACCAGCCCGAGGGAGGTGCATCTCTCCCGAGGGGGGTGCATCTCTCCCGAGTGGGGGTGCCTCTCTCCCGAGTGGGGGTGCCTCTCTCCCGAGGGGGGAGGATCAGGACCATATTCCCCCCCCCAAAAAATTTTTTTAAATTTTTTTTTTTTTTTTTTATTTTGGTTTTTTTTTAATCTAAAGATTTGGAGAAAAGGGGGGGTACGGGGAAGCATGTGGTTCCTCCTGAACTGTCTCCAATGGGTGTCTATATATATGTATTGATTGAAAACGAAAAAATGCCATGTGAATCTAAAATCTTTACGGAATCTCTGCAAATTACAAGCAATCTTTCTTTGTTTTATTCCTTTAACTTCAAAATGCCGACAAGCTTTAAGAGTAAAACATGAAAAGAGTACTAGATTACTAGTTCCCTACTTCTTGTTCGGCTTCTGTTAGATAGGATGAAAAACACAAAAGCTCTCCACATAAGCCCTAAAAATTTTCCTACAAGAAGCTTGCATCTGGGCGATCAAAGAAGGCTTGAAAAGTGTTCTCTTTGAATCGGACTCTCAAGTCTTAATTCACTTTTTTGAGATCCCTTCCTCCCGGTCGATCTTGATGCTTACCGTGCGGTTGAGGACATTCGTTATTCTCTCTCTATTGAACCAGCGTGGTCGGTTCGCTTCGTTTCTAGATGGGCTAACTCTTTAGTCGATTGTCTAGCTAGGAAGGCCCAGTCCGTTGCAAGTAGGACTGTTTGGCCTAAGTCCACTCCTTGGCTCCTTGAAATCTATACTCAGGATGTCTTGGCTTTTTCTTGCATGTTTGATAATTGAAATCAGTTTACCAAAAAAAAAATTTCCTACAAGTACCATTCTCTCTATAGCATTGATAACAATCTTCTACTTGGTTAATTATAGACCTTGTGTAGATCAATTTTCAAAATGGCTGGTGGAATTCCTTTGCTTAATGCCTCCCAACCTATCATGACAAATAAGAATACTATCAAGATAATATCACCCTTTACTTCATAAACCCAGACTAGTACCATTTTCTGTCCAAAGAAGCTCTTCGAACATATTCGACGATTGAGAACAGTAGCCATCAAACCCATGAAGGAGTTCTATCTATAGTGGCTGTTCTCATTGATTATTTATTTATTTATTATTTATTTGGTGAATTACAAAGCAAAATAATACTTTTTCATATACCATCATTGCAAAAGCTTGACCTATAATTTGTTGTAATATTAGTCCCACATCGACTGATGTGGGAATATGTGGAGAGGAAGAGGCTATAAAAGAATGCCTCTTCCTTCTTCTTTAATCATCCCAAATATCTTCTCTCTTGGATATTTCTTTATTTATAGTGGAGTTTTCTCTCTTGCCCATATATTATTGTGTCTTTCTTTTCTCTTAGTTGTTATTATTGTGTTCTTCTTTTCTCTTATTTGCTGATTGTTCTATTCGGTGGGTTCTTCATAACCCGACAGTGGTATCAGAGCGAGGTTTTTCCCAAGTATGCTCTGTGGTTGCGGCATAGTCCGAGCTTCCACATCAGAAAAGGAAAATTCCTTGGGGGGTTTGTTTGTTTGGTTTAGGGTGTGAGTATCTACTTATAGTATGCTCTGTGATTGCCACTTAGGTGGATCCTTCACATCAGAAAAATAAGTAAGATATTGTTTTTTATCCTACGGAGGTGTCTGCCGAAGTCGCAATTTCACGTGGTTTCTTTTCGGGTATCCTAGAAAGGTGTATTGGGTGATTAAGTGCATGTCTAGGAAAATTTTGTCTAAGGAGTCTGGTTTTTAAGCGGACCGCTTGTGTCCCTCCAGCCTTTCTCCCGGAAATTTTCCCGGTGCATTTTGGTTCAACCATATACCAGGTGGAGATAACTCCGAGAAGACAAGTTTCACGTGAAATAGTGGGAGTTATTCTCGCAGCCAACAACAGCTCGTGATAGAAACAATGGCAAAGAAAAATTGACATCGGCAAGTTTGACGGCACGAAATTCTCATTATGGAAAATGAAGATGAAGGCATTATTGATAAAAGATAACTCGCCTGGAAGCCATCGGTGTTCGGCCGGCGGAGTTCACGGACAACGAAAAGTGGAACATGAATAGATGCGATTGCTCTTTCGATTTGCATCTAGCATTATCGATGATATTTTAGCGGGCATAGAAGAGAAGAAAACTGCAAAGGAGGTTTGGGATCACCTCATCAAATTGTATGAAGCCAAATCACTTCACAACAAAATCTTCTTGAAGAGAAAGTTGTATACCTTACGGATGTCAGAATCTACATCAGTTACAGAGCACTTACATACTCTGATTTCGTTATGTTCTCAACTTTCAACGTTGGGACATAATGTTTCACCACAGAACGTGCTGAAATTCTACTCCAAAGTCTTCCGATTCATATGACCCAATCATCATCAATTTAACCAGTAATATCCTCTCTGATTATTTGGTATTTGATGAAGTCGCTGCTACAATTCTTGAAGAAGAAAGTAGACGAAAAGGCAGAGAAGATAGACAGGCAAGCTCACAACAAGCAGAAGCTTTGTCTATGACTCGAGGAAGGTCAACGGAACGTGATTCCAGTGGGAGTCACAATCAAGGGAGGTCAAAATCCAGGGGTAAGAAGAATTTCAAGTGCTACAATTGTGGCAAAAGGGGACACTTCAAAAATGAGTGTCGATTCAAAAAGGGTGTAGATAAGGCAGAGACATCTCAAGGGTGCATTGCTGAAGGAGATATTCTTTATAGCGAATCAGCAATGGCAGCCAAGGATAGATTGGAACATAGTGATGCTTGGATCTTGGATTCGGGAGCAACATGGCACATGACCTCTCGCAGAGATTGGTTTCAAACTTATGAACCTATCTCTACAGGTGGTCCGTGTACATGGGAAATGATCATGCCTTGGAGATTGTTGGAGTTGGCACCATCAAGTTGAAGATGTACGATGGTATGGTACGCACTATTCAAAATGTGCGGCATGTGAAGGGCTTAAAGAAGAATCTATTGTCTTTGGGACAATTAGATGAAATTGGGTGCAAGACACACATCCAAAATGGAATGATGAGGGTCGTCAAAGGAGCGCTAGTTGTAATGAAAGCTGAAAGGGGAGCTGCAAATTTGTACGAAGTAATGGGAGAAACATGTCCTGGAGGCGTAAGCATCGGTTGCATCAACCGGATCGCAGAAGAGATGACAAAAGTGTGGCATCGAAAATTGGCCCACATGTCGAGCAAGGGGTTGAAGGTTCTCGCAGAACGGAAATTACTCCCGGTCTCACAAAGGTTTCATTACCCTTTTGTGAGCACTGTGTTACAAGCAAGCAGCATAGATTGAAGTTCAATGCATCTGATTCCAGGAGTAAAAGTATTCTGGAATTAGTTCACTCTGATGTATGGCAAGCACCGGTTACATCTCTGGGAGGAGCAAGGTACTATGTATCTTTCATTGATGATTATTCCAGAAGATGTTGGGTGTTTCCTATCAAGAAGAAGTCGAGATGTGTTTTCGGCTTTCAAAACATTCAAAGCGCAAGTTGAACGAGAAACCGAGAAGAAAATCAAGTGCCTCGTGACGACAATGGCGGTGAATATACAGGGGATGACTTCTTTGAGTTTTGTAATCAAGAAGGCATCAAGAGACAACTCACGGTGGCTTACACTCCTCAACGAATGGAGTAGCGGAGAGGATGAATAGAACTCTACTCGAAAGAACAAGAGCCATGTTAAGAACCGCAAGCATGGCTAAGTCCTTTTGGGCGTGTCCGAAACACCGCCGCTATGTGATTAATCGATCACCAACAAGATCGATTGATCCGAAGACACCGATGAATATGTGGATCGGCAAGCCGCTTGATTATTCACGCCGCACACATTTGGGAGTCCTGTGGTACGTGATGTATCATCCCCAAGAAATTTCAAGTTGGATCCAAAATCCGAAAATGCGAGATTCTTGGGAAATGCCGATGGAGTCAAGGGGTATCGATCGTGGGATCCCACTCGCCCACAAAGTCGTCATCAGCAGAGATGTCATTTTTGCAGAAGATAAGCTGCAAAAGGAAGATGTGAGTAGCATTTCAATAGAAATTCCGGAGAGTACAATAGTTCAGGAGGAAGAGAAGTCCAATCCAAAAAATTCTTCCGGAGCGGAATCCGGGGAAATGAGGAACAAGTACCAGTTGAGTCTACAACGGTAGAAGTTCGACGGTCACCTCGTGAAAGACATACACCAACCTCGCGATCTGATTATATTATGGAGAGCAACATTGCATACTGTCTTCTAACGAGAAGATGGTGAGCCATCAACATTCGTGAGAAGCGATTGATAGCTCGGGCGCGTCACTTTGGATGGCAGCTATGCAGAAGAACTAGAAGCTCTTCATAAGAATAAGACGTGGGAGCTTGTACCTTTACCGCACGGAAGGAAGCCCATTGGTAACAAATGGGTTTACAAGATCAAACGAAATGATGATGATCAAGTAGAGCGGTATCGTGCAAGAATGGTGATCAAAGGATATGCTCGAAAGAAGGTGTTGATTTCACAGTAAATCTTTTCTCCAAGTGGTTCGACTTACTACTGTCCGGATAGTTCCCGCACTTTGTGCTACGTTTGATCTACATCTTGAGCAGCTTAGATGTAAAAACCGCATTTCTTCATGGAGATCTTGAAGAAGAAATCTATATGCTCCAACCGGAAGGTTTTGAAGAACCGGAAAAGGAGAACTTGGTTTGCGGAGTTGAACAAATCTCTATACGGCTTAAAACAGGCGCCAAGATGTTGGTATAAGAGATTTGATTCCTTCATATTGAGCCTTGGATACAACAGACTTGCTTCGGGACCCTTTGTGCGTACTACAAGAGGTTTGGTGATGATGATTTCATCATTTTATCGTTGTATGTCGATGATATGTTGGTGTCGGGGCCCCAACAAAGATCGGATCGTAGAATTAAAGGCTCAGCTTGGCTAGGGAATTTGAAATGAAGGATCCGGGACCCGCAAACAAGATTCTAGGGATGCAAATTCACCGAGACGAAATAACAGGAAGATTTGGCTATCTCGAAGAGTTACTTAAGGAAAGTCTTGCGCCGCTTCAATATGCAAGACTCTAAGCCAATTTCTACTCCTCTTCCCCGTTAATTTCAAGTTATCCTCAAGTATGTGTCCTAGCAATGAAGCAGAGAGGATGGAAATGTCTCGAGTACCGTATGCATCAAGAAGTGGGAAGTCCGATGTTCGCTATGATATGTACAAGACCGGACATTGCACATGCAAGGGGAGTGATTAGTCGGCATATGGCGAATCCAGGACAAGAGCATTGGATTATAGTGAAGAGGATCCTAAGATACATTAAAGGAACCTTGGATGCTGCTCTATGTTATGGAGGATCTGAATTTACTCGTCGGAGGATATGTTGATTCCGATTTTGCAGGGGATCTTGATAAAAGGAAATCCACTACCGGCTATGTGTTTACAATTGCAGTGAGGAGCCGTGGAGTTGGGTATCTAAACTATAGACAGCTGTAGCACTGTCTACAAATGTGGTTGAGTATATGGCAGCTACACAAGCTTGTAAAGAAGCAACTGGATACGAAGATTCATGGAAGAACTTGGGCACAAACACGAGAAGATTCTCTTGTATTGTGACAAGCGAGTGCCTTGCACATTGCAAGGAATCCAGCTTTTCATTCCAGGACAAAACACATAGAAGTACAATATCATTTTGTTCGTGAAGTGGTGGAAGACGGAAGGGTGGATATGCAGAAAATCCACACGAAAGAGAACCTAGCAGATGCATTGACAAAAGCAATCAATACTGACAAGTTCATTTGGTGCAGATCCTTGTATGGCTTGATAGAGACATAGACAAAGATGGTGGTGGCAAGATAGAGACTGGTGTGGAGATTGATTGGTTCTCAATCTAATCTCCAAGTGGGAGATTGTTGTAATATTAGTCCCACATCGACTGATGTGGGAATATGTGGAGAGGAAGAGGCTATAAAAGAATGCCTCTTCCTTCTTCTTTAATCATCCCAAATATCTTCTCTCTTGGATATTTCTTTATTTATAGTGGAGTTTTCTCTCTTGCCCATATATTATTGTGTCTTTCTTTTCTCTTAGTTGTTATTATTGTGTTCTTTTTTTCTCTTATTTGTTTTTTTTTTTTTGGGGTTCGAATATTTTTTTAAATTCCCCCCCATCCCCGAGGGGGGAGAATATGGGGGGGGAGGGGAAAAAAAAATGTCTCTTCCTTCTTCTTTAATCACCCAAATCTTTTTTGTTGGGGTGTTTTTTTATTCCCCCCCCCAGGGGGGGGGGGGGGGGGGGAGGGGAAAAAAACCCCCCCCCCTCCTCTAATCACCCCCCCTCTCTCTTGGATATTTCTTTATTTATAGTGGAGTTTTCTCTCTTGCCCATATATTATTGTGTCTTTCTTTTCTCTTAGTTGTTATTATTGTGTTCTTTTTTTCTCTTATTTGCTGATTGTTCTATTCGGTGGGTTCTTCATAACCCGACATAATTGAGACTTGATTTTTCACCTCAAACACAAATTAATTACAAATCATCTTGCATATCCAAAGAAAATAATAATTAGAAGTTCATCCCTACAGAACGCTATTCAACCTCCCTCTTCAAACATTGGTGCCCAAAATGGTTCAAGTATATTCTTTTTGTGGATATTATTTGTAAATAATTTCTAATTTTATAGTTCAAATTAGATTTTAAATTGGAGGGAGGTCATCATCTCAATCCCAATTGTTGATTAAATTATTCTTTTTAAAATTTATATTATATTAGAAATATAAGACTTAGTAACCAATCAGAGTGTTGATCTTGATCTATAAATTATGATCTATTACACCATTCGTGCAACCTTAGTTACCTTGAAGAATCATTGTAATTTATTTGTATTCGGTTACTATCTTCCTCAATTAAATCAACAAATTAAGCTTTAAATAGGTTTTCTCTCCAAATGAAAAAGAATAAAAATGACCAAAGTCTTGAATAAGTTTTTACTCTAAGTGAGAAAGAATGAAAATGACAAAAATCTTAAATGATATTTACTCTTTAAATGAGAAAGAATGATTAAAGCAAAATTTCTCCCTTTCTTCTTCTTCTTCTTTCTTTCTTTCTTTCTTTCTTTCTTTCTTTCTTACTTTCTTTCTTTTATTTTTTTTATTTTTTTTATTTTTTTTATTTTTTTTATTTTTTTTATTTTTTTTTTAATTTTTTCTTATAAAAATCCATGATAAGTGGTTGGGTATATTCTTTTTTTCTTCGCACTCTTTTGTAAGATTTTATTTAAATTAAGGGATTTCTAATGTACTCTTTCCCTGAATAAGGTGTAATTTAACTTATATCTCTAAGATTTCATTACATATACCTATCATAGTTAGTATAAGTGTTTTAATTATCATATTGATATGTGTATTCGAACGTATAATTAAAATATCAAAAAATTTCCATATATTAAGCATACAACTTGTTGTAGTTGATTACGAAAGCAACTCACATCAATTTTTTTTATTAATTGCCATTTTAATTGGTGTATTAATTGACATACTAATTGATTTTATGCTTTATTTAAAAAATAAGAAGCCAAGAGATTCATGAGATATGGTTCTTAATTTTGATCCTAGCCCAATGGAGTCTTGGATTGTACAAATTTTAATTTTGCTTTCATGTAAGTTAAGTTAACCAGTAAGATTGGATGTACAGGGGTAACTGTTGTTGCAAGGATAAGTCTCAAGTTTCTCTTTCTATGTATACATATCTTCTTTTTTAATCAATAAAAGTTTGATCATTTACTAAAAAATACAATTATATTCGGTACCATTATTGTGCCATGTGCTTTGTGTTTATATGTTTCTTCTTTTCTATTCAATGCATTTGAATATTAGAATAATAATTTCACTAAAAACTAACACTTAACTTGAATGTTTTTCCTTTTTTATTTTTTTGATAATAAAGTCACTTTACTAGAAAGAAAAACCATGAATACAACCTAAATTTAAAACATCAAAAAACTTGAATGTTTTTATTTATACACTATCTATTTTGCAGTTATTGATCACAACAATTATTGTAATTGTTCACAAGGAACAAGGACAACTAATTTTATGGCAAGCCATCTTTTGTTAATTCACACCCACTTTTTAATATCCATTCAATCTGGTCCCATTAATTTTTATGATAGCTTTTTGACATTGGTCCTTGTAATCAGCTAAAGAATTGGAGTAAAGAAGAGGTAAAGTGAAGCTTGTGGTTTCATCTGAACTGTCTCCACTCACCAGTGGATGTTGAGTAAAATAATATTTTCTCATCTATCAAGAAAAGATTTTTGGAACTCTGAAGATCCCAAACCCTTGGTTGCTAAATCGTGTAGGAATCAAACCAAATACCTATAATTAATGGAGGCTCATTTTTCACCTCAAACACTTATTAATTGCAAATCTTTTATGTATTTTAGGAAAATAAATATTAGAAGTTCATTCCATACAAACACTATTCAACCTCCCCCTTTAAATGTTGGTACTTAAAATGGTTCAAATATATTCTTTGGTAGATATTATTTGTAAATAGCTTAGCAGCCCTGCGATGTAAGATAGAGGGACCAGATCTCCTGAAGCATTGATGGTTCCACGGAGTGGCAAGCATGGAGTGATGTTATGGTTTAGGAACTTGGTTATGGCTTCCATTATTTCGAACCGTATACCCGAGTAGCATTGAAGGAGGGTGTTGATCCGAACTAGCATGGCTGCTCTTGTGGCCGAGTGTGGCAATGTGTGGCTTGACTCTAACCTGTTTCCAAACACTCCAGCATTCAAGAATATAGAAAACCCAGTAGAATTACCACATCTGGAACAGCTTTAACTATCCCCAAGAGCCAAATATGTTTCACAGGCTCAAGGGAGGCAGCAAGCAAGCTAGCTAATCTTGGAAGTTGAAACAAGTAATAGATAGACGACCCACCCAGAATTGTCTGTCATGGACTCTGGGGAAAGAAAAAGGGGTAGAAGAAAACAAGAAATAGAAAGAGAAAAAGGATTGAGATTTCCAACGGCTAGGGTTTCACTCTCAGGGGTGAGATTAACCAACTCTCTTCCTTTTCCAATCCAACTCAAGGCCCCATTTAGATAAAAAGCTTTTCTGCAACTCTATCATTTCCCACAAGAAACTTAGCACAGCGGGATACAATCCCACCGAAATCCATGTGATGGTCAATAACGATGGGTGCCTACCAAAATTATCGTTCAGGAAGATGGTCAGCTGGTTGAGCAGATAAAGAACTTAAGCTAAGTTAGTTAGCCATGGGTAGCATTAAAGGAATCTCTACTGATCATTATTGGTCCTCAACCAAATGCGAGAAGAAATGAACACACACCTTAAGAAGAAAAAGAGAAGTAAAAGTAGCGAGAAGCCTTGAAGGAGAGCAAGTTTGAGCAGCCGCAGTTTACAGTAGCGAGAAGCCTTGAAGGAGAGCGAGTTTGAGCAGTCGCAGTTTGCGAGAGCGAGTTCGAGCAGCCTCCGTTTAAACTTCAGAGTTGAGAAGAAGTGAGAGCTTGCTTTAGGGTTTGGGAGGAGCTTTTATAAAATAATGCGTTTTTACCGTTATAACCCCATCTTGATTTTAAAATTTCAAGTTTGCCACCGCATAAATGAAGAGAATGAATTGGCCCCATAATCTACAATGGATTTTTAGTTCATTATGGATTATTGAGATTTTTCTATTATTTTAAATAAAAATCAAAATGATAATAGATGCCAAATCATTTAAAACAATGAAAAAATCTCATAATAGACAATGAGAATTGATACCAAAAAGAGCCTAAGTCCCAATTGTTGGTTAAATTATTATATTTTATATTAATTTTTAAAATTCTATTATATTATAGAATCTAAGATTTAGTAGTCAATGGCAATGTTGATTTTGATCTATAAATCATGATCTATTACACGATTCATGTAGCCTTAATCTTCTTGAAGAATTGTTGTAATTTATTCGTATTTGCTTACCGTCTTTCTCAATTAAATCAACCAAATCTTAAATGGGTCTTCTATCTAGACGGGAAAGAATAAAAATGGCCAAAGTCTTGAATAGGGTTTCACTGTAGAATAGAAAAATTAAAATGACAAAAATCTTAATTGGGATTTTCTCTCTAGATGAGAAAAAATGAAAGCAATGTATGATTAAAGCAATTTTTGTGCTTTTAACGGGTTATAACAACTTTTGCTGACCCCCTTTTTTTCTTTTCTTTCTTTCTTTGTTTTCTCTAGCCATAACAAGTGATTAGGTATTTTTGTTTTTCTTTTCCCTCTTTTATAAGAATGTATTATTTAAATTAAGGGATTTAATTCTTATGTATCATTTCCCTAGATTAGGTGTAATTTGACTTTTACCTTTAAGAGTCATTACATATATACCTACTTCTTTCTTGGTAAAAATTATGCACCTACTTGCCAGGCAAACAAATTTGATCATTAAACTGAGTCCTTTTTTTCTTCCAGCTAAATGTCATTTTATTAAATTAAGAATTAAAAAAGGAAAACAAGAAGAAAAAGAAATCAGCAAAAAAATTACATTTGAAAAGCATAATTGCTGCTTTCTACCTCACATCCTTGATATTCCAAAAATTCTTTCCCTATCAAAAGTGTCACATCCTCCCAGCCGGTACCCTAACTGGCATACCCGAGAGTATGATCCGCAGCCCCGAAGATCAAGTATCGAGGAAATCATCCTCCCACATATACAATAACATAATTATGAACAATAAATAATCAAGGTTTAAATATTATAAACAAAAGATTAAAGTCAATAAATGAATAAACAATATAATCAGAGTACGAAAAATGATACCAGATATCTGTAGATATCAAAAGAAGTAAAGTGAGGCGGAAACTCACTTCACAAATATAGCAGAACGTAGTATATAAGTCTAAAAGGAATAACAAAGAAAATAAGAAAGACAACTAAACTAAGAGTCTTCTATCATATAGATGACATCTTCAAAATAGTGGACTTCATCAATCCATTTGAGACGTTTCACCTCCACATTGTCTTTAATCGTGGTACGCAACTTGATCAACTAAGGGATCATCAGAGTAATCTTGATTGTTGCCAACACCTTGCGTGTAGTACGCTTCATCGGCTTGCGCTTCATCGTACTGTCCGTCATAGTAATCAGTACCTGTAGAATAGTCTAACAAAACAATGTATAAAAGGAATGAGTTTCGAAGAAACTCAGTAAGGTAGTTAATCCATAACAACATAAATAACATGAAAGCAAACCATAAAAAGATGCAATGCAATATGAAACAAATAATGTATGTATGCATCTAAACTTTATGTATGGTGGTCTCTATGGCAGACATGCTTTAAGTCATAGCACCGTACTTCTTTAGGTAGGTCACGCATACTGCTCCTGTTGGTAGTGGGTCCGGCATCCCTCGGGACAAACCATGGCAGGGGGTTAAGTCAACACTCTCTCACAAAACCATTTGGCATAAGTACCGACGCATATAAGGGTAAAGCCTAGCCCAATGCAAGTCATCTACTCAGTTACATCAACTCAGGTCCAGATACCTTCATTTTTCACCCCGGGCGATCCTTTCCGGTATCCTTTCCACTAGAGTCCTTATAGTCCCGGACTACGGACTCATCAACCCTATTGGGTATCCATATATGGTAAATGGGAAGCTCTCATGTCCTCTCACGGGTCATTTCACCGGTCTTGAGCGCCCATGAGCCCAAGTCTAGCCATATGCAACCCTCCAATAAATGGCCCCCACAATGTGATTCCCGTCCTCTCACGGGTTGGTTATCGGTCTTAAGCGCCCGTGAATCCCCATTGCTGCCACGGGTCGTTCGGTCTCAATACCCTTCCGAATCGGGTTTGATATAACGGGGACATCCTAGCCAAACATTGCTAGACAGCCCTAGGTATGACAATCAATAACTCGGAAAAGCGTCGATGGACAACCCCGGAAACATCCCATACTATTTCCGATAATGTCCAAGGACAGAAGTGTCAAAAGGACACCTCTCAATCCCAAATCATACTAATCAGTCACAATCTCAGATCAGTCATGACATACATAGTCAACACATCATCATATAAAAGAGAGTATACAGTCATGATCTAATCGTTAAGCAATATAGTAATAAGCATTCACACAAGCTTAAATAATAAAAGAAAACATAATTAAGTACTACAGTCCTCACAGTAGAGAAAATCAGAAGTAAATTATAATAACAGTAGGCAAACTCATAGTTTCATAAAGTAGAAACCAGAGAGCATGCGATCTATGTAGTTAAGGAAATAACTGTCCTTACCTTCTAACTCGCAAAGGAACTTAGGGAATCAAGTAGGACCTTGACTAAACCTGAGAAAGAGTCTTAAACAAGTGTATACAACATGTTAGGAAAGATACATAGAAGGAATGATCTTAAATCAATCAAAACAGACCAAGAATGGGGTTGTTGTACCCATTGGTCGACTGATTGGTCTACTGCCCCAGTCGACCAATGAGTCGACCAACAGAGACAGTAGCCTTCAAGAACCAGAAATTTTAGAATATGAATCCGAATTTGGTGGTTCAAAAGGGTACAAAATAAGGGGGAAACTTCAATGGAAGCATCCAAGTCTATAGAGGACATCAAACCATTAATCAAAACAAGTTTCCAAGTTACAACCAAGAACTAGAAAGGTTAACCTAATTAGGTTAAACATAGATCATGAAGGGCATATAGTATGGATCAAGGATAATGAACTAGAGATGATAGGTTATGATTCTAGTAAAGAAAACACATTGATTGGCTGTTAAGAGGGTCAATAACATATATCCAAGAAATTAGGGTTTCACCCTTTTTGGCTCCCATGAAAAAGGTTGAGATCACAGGAGGAAAGGGAAGTACAATGTTGGCAAATTACAACAAGAAGAATTATTGAATATTAAATTTAGATCAACCTAAACGTTACCCATGAGGTTTCCCTCACATGGGAGGTTACCAAAGGTTCTCCGGATGACCACACAAGGTTAGGGTTTCAAGGATTATTTGGCTAGGGTTTCAAGAATTCAATTGGCTAGGGTTAAGATCATGATGATGATCATAGATCTCAAAGATCATGATGAGATCATGGAATAGATGGTTGCAAGAGTGCAGCATCTTCTTCTTGATCTCATCCAAGAACAGATTAAAGAAAAGAAAATTAGAGATAGAAAAGAAAAGAGATCATAAACATACCTTTGATGCAGGTGGATGAAGATCACTTCAGTTCTTGCGAGATATCAACCAAGGATGCAAGGGAATTTATTAGAATGGAGTTCTAACTAGTTCCAGAGGCTTAGGAGGCAGATGAGGCGGAGTATTCCCGAGACTAAACTTAAATAGAGTAGCCACGACCTAATTTTCAAAAACAGAATCAATTGGTCGATTGATTGGTCGACTAGTCTAGTCGACCAATGAGTCGACCAATCAGAACAGCAACTTCAAAACAGGGAATTGAAGGCTCAGATCAAGTCCAAACATCAAGGGTTTTGCACACAGCTAAAGTGACATACCTAGTAGGTAGAAATGCCTTCGATTGATACAGAGAACACTCCAAGTCCATCAACTAATCCAATCTTCATCAGGGTGCAGTTTTCCATAAATGGAACACTGACATCCACACTCAAGGATTCCAATCCAGCCATCAAGTCTTCTATAGAAATGGCCCAAAGATGACTTCTTGCCTTACTTCGGGTTGCTGGACCTACAAACAATAGGGTTCCCGGGTCAGGGTTAGGGCTGGTTTTCACATTCTCCCCCCCCCCCTTAAAGAAATTTCGTCCTCGAAATTGAAAGCGTACATGTGCTTCCAAAGAGGTGAGGAAACTTCTCCTTCATATCTTCTTCCTTCTCCCAAGAAGCTTCTTCAGGGGTATGGTTCTTCCAAAGAATCTTTACCAAAGGGATGGTGCGATTCCGCAATTGCTTGTCCTTCTTATCCAAATTTTCGGCTGGTTCTTCATCATAGGTGAGATCGGCACTAAGTCCTTCAGGTGCTTGCTGTAGAATGTGTTTCGGATTTTCTATATATTTCCGAAGCATCGAAACATGAAACACATTGTGCACAACAGCAATAGACGGAGGTAATGCCAATCGGTAAGCAACAAGTCCAACCTTCTCCAAAATCTCAAAAGGTCCAATGAAATGAGGGCTAAGCTTTCCTTTAACATTGAATCTCATCACACCCTTCATTGGCGAAACCTTCAAGAAAACTTTCTCTCCAACTTGGAATTCCAGATCAGTCCTTCTCTTGTCAGCATAAGATTTCTGCCTAGATTGGACTTAATCCTTTCTCTTATCATATTGACCATTACGCTAGTAGCTTCAATCATCTCAGGACCTAAGACTTTTCTTTCACCAGTCTCAGTCCAGTACAAGGGTGTCCTGCAAGTATTACCATACAAAGCCTTAAACGGAGCCATGCCTATTGTTGCTTGATAACTGTTGTTAAGGCAAACTCAACCAAAGCTAAGTGTTCATCCCAATTTCCACCCATATCCACCACACAAGATCTGAGCATATCTTCCAAAGTTTGAATTGTCCACTCAGATTGTCCATCAGACTGTGGATGATGAGTTGTACTCAAGTTCAATTGGGTTCCCAAGGCCTTCTGCAAACTGTTCCAAAACCTTGAGGTAAACCTAGGATCACGATTAGAAACAATACTCATTGGAACACCATGCAGATGAACCACATTATCCACATAAAGCCTAGCTAGCTTATCCAGAGTATGAGTGATCTTCATAGGAATGAAATGGGCTGATTTGGTCAACCTATCAACAATCACCCACACAATGTCATTGCCTTCACTTGTCCGAGGCAAGCTAGTCACGAAGTCCATAGAGATATCCTCCCACTTCCAACTAAGAATAGGAAGGGGCTGAAGTAATCCAGATGGAGGTTGATGAACGGCTTTCACACGCTGGCAAGTCTCACACTTGGCAACAAAATCATCAACATCAGTCTTCAAACCAATCCACCAAAAATGTTCCTTCAAGTCCTTGTACATCTTGGTGCTTCTAGGGTGTACTGTAAAGATCGACTGGTGTGCTTCCTTCAATATTTCCTTCTTAACTTCATCATTTGCTGGCACACACAATCTACCTCTAAACAATAAAGCACCATCCATAGATATACCAAAGTCGGGATCCGACTCGGGATTCGAAGAAATCTTCTCAACTTTGTCCTTAAGTTCTTGATCAGAACTCTGGAAAGCAGCAATCTTATCTCTAAGACCAGATCTTGCCATCATGGCAGAAAGAACAGAATCAGAATTCTCAGGGACAACTTCCAAATCAAAACTCTCAATAGAAGACAACAAAGGAAGACTCAAAGTATTCAAATCCAAAGTCTTCTTCTGAATCTTCCTACTAAGAGCATCAACAACAACGTTTGCCTTCCCAGGGTGATACTGAATATCACAATCATAATCAGAAACCAATTCCAACCATCTTCTTTGCCTCATGTTCAACTCCTTTTGGGTAAAGAAGTACTTCAAACTCTTATGATCTGTGAAAATGGCAATCTTCTCACCGTAGAGGTAATGTCTCCAAATCTTTAAAGCAAAAACCACTGCGGCAAGCTCTAAATCATGAGTGGGGTAGTTCCGCTCATAATCTTTCAATTGCCGATAAGCATAGGCTACAACCTTACCACGCTGCATCAGTACACAACCCAAACCAATCATTGACGCATCAGTATAGACTGTTAGACCACCAGAACTATCAGGTATAGTCAAAACCGAGGCACTTGTCAATCTATCCTTCAACTCTTGGAAATTCTTCTCACAAGCGTCAGACCAAACAAATTTCTCTTCTTTCTTGGTTAGCTTAGTCATAGGAGCAGCCAACCGAGAAAAGTTCTCAATAAACCTTTTGTAGTAACCCGCCAATCCAAGGAAACTTCTTATTTCCGTAACCGTCTTTGGTCTTTCCCAATCAGCCACAGCTTGGACTTTCTCAGGATCAACACGAATACCTTCAGCTGAAACCACATGGCCGAGGAATACTACACTCTTGAGCCAAAAATCACACTTGCTAAACTTAGCATAAAGCTTCTTTTCTCGCAGTCTTCGCAAAGTGAAATCTAGATGCCTTGCATGCTCTTCTTCACTCTTTGAATAAATCAGGATATTGTCAATGAAGACGATCACAAACTTATCGAGCACATCGTGAAAGACTCTGTTCATGAGGTCCATGAACACTGCAGGAGCATTAGTCAATCCGAAAGGCATGACTCGGAACTCATAATGGCTATACCTTGTTCGGAATGCTGTCTTGAAAATATCACTAGGCTTCACTTTCAACTGGTGATATCCAGATCTCAAATCAATTTTCGAGAACACGGCTGCACCCTTCAACTGATCAAAGAGATCATCAATTTTGGGCAGCGGGTATCTATTCTTGATAGTCAGCTTATTCAACTCACGGTAATCAATGCACAGACGCGTACTACCATCCTTCTTCTTGACGAACAAAATCGGAGCTCCCCAAGGTGACACACTAGGTTGCACGAAACCTCTATCAATGAGCTCATTCAATTGGTTTTGTAACTCCTTCAGCTCAGTAGGAGCCATCCTATATGGAGCCTTAGATACCGGAGCGACACCAGGGATAAGATCAATAGAAAATTCAACATCCCTATCTAGAGGCACTCCTGATAGATCATCAGGGAAGACATCAACAAAGTCACAGAATATTTTGACTTCGTCAATCCTTTTCTCCACTTTACTCTTGCCTTCAGATGAAGCATCATCTACTAGGGCATAGATTCGCATCAGTGCAGACAATATCTTCCTACATACTCTTCTTTTCTCACCTTGAAATTCAAAAACTGGACTTCCACAAACATGGAACTGAATCTTCCTTGAGGAACAAAGAAACACAGCTTTGTGGGCTGTCAACCAGTCATTTCCAAAATAACATCAAAGTCCTCCATATCAAGAAGTACCAAATTGGCTTCCAAGTTCTTCTCACCAATCAACACAGGACAGTTAACTAACCCTTTATCTAGTTTCACAACAGGACCAGTAGGTGTACTAATCAATAAGCAACTAAACAATTTCTCAGGGGTTAGGTCAGTCTTCTTGATGAATGCAGATGATATGAATGAATGAGATGCACCCGTATCAAATAAAACAAATGCAGGAATAGAAGCGACTAACAATGTACCTGTAATAACTTCATGGCTTGGATCCTATTCAGTATTGAGAATACTGAACACTCTACCAGAGGGAGGAGTAGGGGCACTCTTCACCACTGGGGCAGGCTGCTGGGCCGGCTTCTTCGGACATTCACGAGCAAAATGACCAGGTGTTTACAGTAGAAGCAAACAGGATTGCTGAGTCCTACTGAAGTAGCCGCAACAGGGGGCTTCTGAACCAATGGCCTTGGATTCACATTCACAGGCTTAGCACTTGCATTCACTTGTTGTCGATTCCTGCCATACTGTCTGAACTGGCCGGGCTGCTGAAAACCAGGGCTCTGACCTACACTCCTAGGCTGAAAAGCAGGAGTGGGATAGGGTGTAGGTCTCACAAAGCGCCGATCATTACGATCCACCAATCCAGGGTTCCTAGACTGCCAGGGCCTTTGCATATGAGCATTCTCCTTCTCAGTTTCTTCCAACTTCTTCGAGTTCTGCACCACTTGAGCATAGCTCACTATAGGCTGGACATTGAGGTAAGCTTTCATGGCAGGGCGCAGTCCTTTAAAAAATTTCTTCACTTTGGCAAGATCAAGCTTCAGAGAATTAGGAGCAAAGAAATGAAGCTCCTCGAATTTCTGTTGGTACTCCAACACAGACAAAGATCCTTGTGCGAGAACCATAAACTCAGCTTCTTTCGCATCCTTCACCGCCTCAGGGAAATAGTTCATAAAGAAAACTTCCTTAAACAACTCCCAAGTTACAACACTTGCATGCAAACCTTCCAAAATAGGCCGAGTAGAGGTCCACCAAGCGTCAGCTTCATGTTGCAACTTCTGTTCGGCAAACAAAATCTTTTGAGCTTCCGTACATTGCAAATGACAAAAAGCCTTCTCCAACTCACGAAGCCACTTGTTAGGAAACAAGAGGTCCTTGGTAACACCAGTAAAGCTGGGCACTTGCATCTTCAGAAAACTCTCCATAAACGAGTATGAGGAGTTCCAGCCAAACCTCCCGCATTCGGGACTACAGTATGAAGATTTTCATGAACACCTGAACGTGTCTCATTATGCAGAGTCATGAAACCCGTCATCATCTGGTTGAACTGGGCTGCTTGCTTCTGCATCATATTACCCATGATATTGGCAATATCACGAAAGCTTCCAACATTCGGGGCACCGGGTATGTCATGGGTACCTTGATCACCAGCATTGGTATGTTGATCATGACCATCTTCAGGTATCTCACCACGACCATGACCACTAGATTCCCCACGTCCACTTCTCAGAGTAACCATTCTGCAAAAACTGAGAACATCAAAATACCGAATTTCGAAGTTTCAACATAATCCACAAGTCCAAATGATTTGAAAACTTAAATCATGCTTAAATACATCCATTTAGTCATCCAACAATAAACCATAGGACAAAAATCACATTTTCCAAAAATCCAACAGAAAATGAGTTCACTGGGTCCAGTGGTTGATTGATTGGTCGACTGCCCAGTCGACCAATGAGTCGACCAATCAAGACAGAATATGAAAATTCGCATTATAAGCCTCATTTTCACTTTTATCTTTTTCTTCTCATGCTTGCATTTCAATAAAATCCATGTTTTACTTGTATCCAATGTTAGAAATCATGCTTAGGAATACTTAGAAACATATTCCCTAGGTTTTAAACACAATGCCATGCATAGACAACAAGTTCTAACACCTTCTTGCACTTCTCGCAATGTTTTCGTACCGAAATCGTTAACTTAAGAAAAATTTCGTTTTCTTCCAAACCGCTTGGAGTTTTCACACAAAATCAAATGCTACACGCTCAAAATGATATTGTAGATATGTCTATATAGTTTGATTTAACCAATTCCAACTTTTCAAAAATCCAATTTTGACCTAGAATGCAAAAATCCCCAAATTCTTCTTGCTGAATTTTCCACTTTAGACTGAGATTTCGATCGATTTTCTTCAAATAAACTTTATAGACATGAAATTCCAAGTATTGTGCACATGCTAGTATCTTCAAATCAAAATTTCCCCAAATTTGAAAACTTCCGAAAAATTACGAAAATACCCTTTTGGCTGAAATCTTGAAATAGTACTAACAACAATGTCTTTTGCTTCTTCTACAGACATTCACTATGCTAAGGGGTGTACGAGGACGAGGTCGGGGTCGTATGGTAGGGGCACTCAGAGGCAGAGGTCAGGTTCCTTCAGAGCCTAGACAAGTAGTCCGGAGGCCAGATAGATTTGACACTCCACAGGCCGAGTTCTTATACGAGGCCTACTTTAGTTACTGTAACATCGAGCTGGGACGTCTACTACACCTTCGTCAGCTCAGGGTCTTCAAGATTCAGCAGAGGTTCGACACTTTGCAGTGGACACATCTTTTCACAGAGGATCTGCAGATATATCCAGAGCTAGTGAGGTTGTTCTTCAGCAACCTTACCTATACTGAGGAGGCTAGGGGTCCAGGACATCCACTTCGACTTGTCCTCAGGAGCAGGGTCTTTCGGACTCAGATTCGCTTCTCCACTAGGTCACTGGTTGAGATCTTGCGGGTCCCTCACTACCCAGATCAGTGCGTATGGATACCTGCAGGGCAGACATCGACAGCTACTTGATGCCATATGAGCTGTGCGAGATATGCTCCACACTATGGGATAGTTGCCGATGCTTCACTCCGTGGACCAGCGGACGGATGACAAATTCTGCGCGGATTATCAGTCGCATCGTTGGCCGAAACATCATGTCGAAGGCTGGACATCACCATCGGGTCACAGTGATGGAAGCTTTAATCATCTACCGCATCTACATGGGCTTCGAGATCGACCTTTCCTACATTATTCAGCAGGTCATGCTGGATCTGGTTCTACAGCCTAGCATGCGGAACCTTTGCTATGGGAGGCTATTGACCTTGATCTTCAGGCATTTCGGGGTGAGTTTCGAGGATACACCAGTGGACACTGGTTCACGAGGATATATTATCGGGACTCGGACCATTCGTCAGATGAGGCTGCAACAGACTGTGAGATCTCCTGGTCCAGAGGGTGAGGAGGATGATGAGACAGAGGATGAGGATCAGGAGTCAAAGGATGGAGAGGAGGATGTCGGTCCAGATAGTGATGATCAGGTCGGAGATGATACAAAGATGCACGAGCCTATGCTGGAGCATCATGAGTTTCCTTCCTCGCACTTTGAGACAGGTGGCCCTTCTTATGCAGTTCCAGAGACTTCAGATCTCAGTGCACATATGAGATCGATGACTTCCATGCTGGAGAGGATGGAGGTCAGACAGGAACAGATGTATGGAGGATGGAGTCACGACATGATAGGATAGAGCATCAGGTGACTCAGCTATCAGAGGAGTTCAGAGCTTACAGAGATCAGAGGAGATCACCTAAATAGATTGTACTTAGGATTTCCCTTTATGCTTTTCAAATGTAATCGTTGTAAAACTCTTAATATTAATGAAGTTCTTTTTGTTTCACTTTATTATTGTGTATTATGCACTTTTCTTTTATTGCATTAAGTGACAATTGTTAAAGTATAATTATGGTATGTTATTCAGAATATTCAGTTATGCGTCATTGGTTAAGTTTCTAATCCAAGTGTTCTATTATTCACTTCTAAGAGTAGATGAGTCACTTCAGATCTATGACTCAGGAATGTTCTGTTACTGTTTTCTGTGGTTAGGATTTCCTTGAACATTGGGCTTTGATACCAATCTGTCACATCCTCTCAGCTGGTACCCTAACTGGCATACCCGAGAGTGTGATCCACAGCCCCGAAGATCAAGTATCGAGGAAATCATCCTCCCACATATACAATAACATAATCATGAACAATAAATAATCAAGGTTTAAATATTATAAACAAAAGATTAAAGTCAAGAAATGAATAAACAATATAATCAGAGTACGGAAAATGATACCAGATATCTGTAGATATCAAAAGAAGTAAAGTGAGGCGGAAACTCACTTCACAAATATAGCGGAACGCAGTATATAAGTCTAAAAGGAATAACAAAGAAAATAAGAAAGACAACTAAACTAAGAGTCTTCTATCCTATAGATGACATCTTCAAAATAGTGGACTTCATCAATCCATTTGAGACGTTCCACCTCCACATTGTCTTAAATCGTGGTACGCAACTTGATTAACTAAGGGATCATCAGAGTAATCTTGATTGTTGCCAACACCTTGCGTGTAGTACGCTTCATCGGGTTGCGCTTCATCGTACTGTCCGTCATAGTAATCAGTACCTGTAGAATAGTCTAACAAAACAATGTACAAAAGGAATGAGTTTCGAAGAAACTCAGTAAGGTAGTTAATCCATGACAACATAAATAACATGAAAGCAAACCATAAAAAGATGCAATGCAATATGAAACAAATAATGTATGTATGCATCTAAACTCTATGTATGCTGGTCTCTATGGCAGACATGCTTTAAGTCATAGCACCGTACTTCTTTAGGTAGGTCACGCATACGGCTCCTGTTGGTAGTGGGTCCGGCATCCCTCGGGACAAACCATGGCAGGGGGTTAAGTCAACACTCTCTCACAAAACCATTTGGCATAAGTACCGGCGCATGTAAGGGTAAAGCCTAGCCCAATGCAAGTCATCTACTCAGTTACATCAACTCAGGTCTAGATACCTCCATTCTTCACCCCGGGCGATCCTTTCCGGTATCCTTTCCACTATAGTCCTAATAGTCCCGGACTACGGACTCATCAACCCTATTGGGTATCCACATATGGTAAACGGGAAGCTCTCATGTCCTCTCACGGGTCATTTCACCGGTCTTGAGTGCCCATAAGCCCAAGTCTAGCCATATGCAACCCTCCAATAAATGGCCCCCACAATGTGATTCCCGTCCTCTCAAGGGTTGGTTACCGGTCTTAAGTGCCCGTGAATCCCCATTGCTGCCACTGGTCGTTCGGTCTCAATACCCTTCCGAATCGGGTTTGATATAACGGGGACATCCTAGCCAAACATTGCTAGACAGCCCTAGGTATGACAATCAATAACTCGGGAAAGCGTCGATGGACAACCCCGGAAACATCCCATACTATTTCCGATAATGTCCAAGGACAGAAGTGTCAAAAAGACACCTCTCAATCCCAAATCATACCTAATCAGTCACAATCTCAGATCAGTCATGACATACACAGTCAACACATCATCATATAAAAGAGAGTATACAGTCATGATCTAATCGTTAAGCAATATAGTAATAAGCATTCACACAAGCTTAAATAATAAAAGAAAACATAATTAAGTACTACTGTCCTCATAGTAGAGAAAATCAGAAGTAAATTATAATAACAGTAGGCAAACTCATAGTTTCGTAAAGTAGAAACCAGAGAGCATGTGATCTATGTAGTTAAGGAAATAACTGTCCTTACCTTCTAACTCGTAAAGGAACTTAGGGAATCAAGTAGGACCTTGACTAAACCTGAGAAAAGAGTCTTAAACAAGTGTATACAACATGTTAGGAAAGATACATAGAAGGAAAGATCTTAAATCAATCAAAACAGACCAAGAATGGGGTTGTTGTACCCATTGGTCGACTGATTGGTCTACTGCCCCAGTCGACCAATGAGTCGACCAACAGAGACAGTAGCCTTCAAGAACCAGAAATCTTAGAATATGAATCCGAATTTGGTGGTTCAAAAGGGTACAAAATAAGGGGGAAACTTCAATGGAAGCATCCAAGTCTATAGAGGACATCAAACCATTAATCAAAACAAGTTTCCAAGTTACAACTTAGGAACCAGAAAGGTTAACCTAATTAGGTTAAACATAGATCATGAAGGGAATATAGTATGGATCAAGGATAATGAACTAGAGGATGATAGGTTATGATTCTAGTAAAGAAAACACATTGATTGGCTGTTAAGAGGGTCAATAACATATATCCAAGAAATTAGGGTTTCACTGTCACGCCCTCCCAGCCGGTACCCTATCTGGCATACCCGAGAGTGTGATCCACAGCCCGAAGATCAGGTATCGAGTGATCAACCTCCCACATAAACAATAACATAATCATGAACAATCATAACATGAGTGCGGAAGATAAATCATAGATCCAATAAAGAAAGAATGAATCATAAATGAATCAGAATAATAGATATAATCAGAGTATCAAACAGATAAGTAAAGCGAGGCAAAAATCCCACTTTACAACCAGCGGAAAAGTAGCTCTAAAAGAATAAACTAGACAAAACCTAATCCCAGTAACAAGTACATTGGGTAACTAAATTGTTCTCCACTTTATAGACAACATCCTTGTAAGTGTAAATCTCATAAATAGCACAAGGACGCTTCCACTCAATGGTCGGACTAAGCATCGTACGGAGCATAACCACTCGCGGAATCTTCGAGTAATTGTGGTAACCGCAATCACCTTCCTGGAGATATGCCTCTTCGCCTTGCGCTTCTTCATAGGGACCGTCATAGTACTCGGTACTGCAGGATAGTCTAACAACATTGTACAATAAAGGAATGAGTTTCAAAGAAACTCGGTAAAGCGATTAAAAATCCATAATAACATAAATGGCGAGAATTCCGAACAAACATAAATGCAATATGATATGAGACAAACAATGAATGAATGAATCTAACTCTATGTATGCTTTGGTCTCTATTGGCGGACATGCTTTAAGTCATAACACCGTACTTCTTTAGGAAAGTCCACTCACATCCTCAACCATTTAAGATATCTTGGATTCTCTCACGGATCATTTCACCGGTCTTGAGCAGCCGATTGGTAAAGGGTCCTTCATCCCTCGGGACAAACCATGGCGGGGGGTTAAGTCAACACACTCTCTCACAACCATTTGGTATAAGTCTTGGCGCATGTCGGGGTAAAACCTAGCCAAATGCAAGTCTTCTACTTAGTTACATCAAGTCGAGATCCAGATACTTCCATTCCTCGTCCCCGACGATCCTTTCCGGTATCCTTCACACTAGAGTCGGCGTATCCTATGGCACCGACCAACTCGGACTACGGACTCATCAACCCTATTGATCATCCACATATGGTAAACGGGAAGCTCTCACGTCCTCTCACGGGTTGGTTACCGGTCTTAAGCGCCCGTGAGCCCAAGTCTAATCATATGCAACCCTACCAATAAATGGCCCCCACAATGTGATTCTCGTCCTCTCACGGGTTGGTTACCGGTCTTGAGCGCCCATGAATCCCCATTGCTACCACGGGTCGTTCGGTCTCAATACCCCTCCGATTAGGGTCGACATAACAGGACATCCTAGCCAAACACTACTAGACAAATCCTAGATATGTCATCCAACGGTTTAGGAAGGTGTCCGGAGGGCATCTCCGGAAACATCCCATAATATTCCCGTAGTAGTCCAAGGACAGAAGTGTCGAAAGGACACCTCTCCTTTCCAAACCATACTTAAGCATACACATGCATCAATTCATATCATCACATATATGGTAACTTCATATATGGAAAGAAATCAATAAGTACAATCACTTGTATATAATTGGTAAGTAAATCATACATGAATCAATTCAACATAAATAAATAATGCTACTGTAATCAAAGTTATGCAACAGTAGTATATCATTGTAAGAATCTAATTTAGGAATCATATCAATGATATTCAAATATAGAAACTAGATTCATGCTATCTATGTAATTAAGGAAATAACCATCCTTACCTTTTATAACTCGCAAAGGAATCCTAAGAAATCAAGTAAGATCTTGGCAAACTTGAGAAGAAGGTCCTAAACAAGTATATACAACATATTAGGAAAGATCCCTAACAGAAAAGATATCAAAACATCCGAAAGCAGACCAAATCTGGAGTTGCTTTGTACTCATTGGTCGAGTGGATTGGTCGAGTGGTCCATCGACCAATCGATCGACCAATGCGACGATAACCTATAAAATCGAGTTTTAAGATATGAAATCCGAATTTGGTGGTTCAAAAGGGTACTAATCAAGGGGTAGACTACATCAGTAGTATTCTAACAAATAGGGGACCTCAAAACACTAATCCAATCAAGGTATCAAGATCCAAATTAGGAAACAAAAAGTTACCATAATTAAATCAACCATGGATCTTGATGAATTTGAAATAGAAAACAAAGACAAGAACAATAGGAGGATGGATCATTGCTTTCGGTAATGGTATCATGAAAACATACATAGATCTTCATGGAATAAGGCTTAGAAGTATAAATCTAAATAAGGAAATAAAACCTACCATATATGTAACTACCATGCATCATGAAGAACACATAGTATGGTAGAAGAGAACAACTAGAAATCTATAGATTATGGATCATGGGAAGAAAACACAGTAATTAACTACTAACATGATCAACATAGAAGATCCAAAGAGATCAGAATTCAGATTAGAAGTTTAACAGAGATTAGATCATGGTTTGATCATGATTCCTTCAAAAGCTTGCAATGATCATGGTTAAGATCATTGTTCTAGCCTCAAATCCTTAGGATGATCATGAGAACATGTTCAGAGATGTTTGCAACAGAGAATGCAGCATCTCTTCTACTGTCTCAACTCAAAAAGGAAAGAAAAACAAAGATGGAGGAGAAGAAGAGAGAGTAGACATACCTTTCGATGCAAAAAGAAGAGTTTCGACGAAGATCCGTCAAGAAAACACCAAGGATGCAAGAGAGATGACTTGCAGAGGTCTTTGGTTCGTTCCAGAGAGTTTGGAGGCAGCAAATACGAAGTGGACTCGAGATTGGACTTAAATAGAGCAAGAACAACCTAATTGCCAAAGACAGCACTCATTGGTCGAGTGGATTGGTCGAGTGACCCAGTCGACCAATCAGTCGACCAATGCTGACAGCAAGACCAAAACAGGGAATTGAAGGTCCAGATCAAATCCAATCTTAAAGGGGTTTTGCACACAAGTCAAGTGACTTACCTAATAGGTAGAAATGCCTTCAAACCAAGATAGAGAGCACTCCAAGTCCATCAACTAATTAGATCTTCATCAGGATTCAGTTTCCATAAATAGAACCTCATCATCAACTTTCATGGATTCAAAGCCAGACACCAAGTCTTCTACTGGGATGGCCCAAAGCTGACTTCTTACTTTACTTCGGGTCATCGGACCTACAAATAACAAGGTTTCCGGGTCAAGGCTAGGGCTGGGTTTTACATTCACCCTTTTTGGCTCCCATGAAAAAGGTTGAGATCACAGGAGGAAAGGGAAGTACAATGTTGGCCAATTACAACAAGAAGAATTATTGAATATTAAATTTAGATCAACCTAAACATTAACCATGAGGTTTCCCTCACATGGGAGGTTACCAAAGGTTCTCCGGATGACCACACAAGGTTAGGGTTTCAAGGATTATTTGGCTAGGGTTTCAAGAATTCAATTGGCTAGGGTTAAGATCATGATGATGATCATAGATCTCGAAGATCATGATGAGATCATGGAATAGATGGTTGCAAGAGTGCAGCATCTTCTTCCTTATCTCATCCAAGAACAGATTAAAGAAAAGAAAATCAGAGATAGCAAAGAAAAGAGATCATAAACATACCTTTGATGCAGGTGGATGAAGATCACTTCAGTTCTTGCGAGATATCAACCAAGGATGCAAGGGAATTTATTAGAATGGAGTTCTAACTCGCTCCAGAGGCTTAGGAGGTAGATGAGGCGGAGTATTCCCGAGACTAAACTTAAATAGAGTAGCCACAACCTAATTTTTAAAAACAGAATCAATTGGTCGACTGGTCCAGTCGACCAATGAGTCGACCAATCAGAACAACAACTTCAAAACAGGGGAACGGAAGGCTCGATCAAGTCCAAACATCATGGGGTTTTGCATACACCCAAAGTGACATACCTAGTAGGTAGAAATGCCTTTGAATCGATACAGAGAGCACTCCAAGTCCATCAACTAATCCAATCTGCATCAGGGTGCAGTTTCCATAAATGGAACACTGACATCCACACTCAAGGATTCCAATCCAGCCATCAAGTCTTTTACAGAAATGGCCCAAAGATGACTTCTTGCCTTACTTCGGGTTGCTGGACCTACAAACAACAGGGTTCCCGGGTCAGGGTTAGGGCTGGGTTTCACAAAAAGAGCCAATGATCTAATCCTTGGAGCTGCTCCGGTATCTAAAGCTCCGTATAGAATGACTCCTACCAAACTTAAAGAACTACAAAACCAGCTGAATGAGCTCTTAGATAGAGGTTTTATACAACAAAGTGTATCACCTTGGGGAGCTCCGGTCTTGTTTGTTAAGAAGAAGGATGGTAGTATGCGTCTATGCATTGATTACCGTGAGTTGAACAAGTTGACCATCAATAATAGATATCCACTGCCCAAGATAGATGATCTCTTCGATCAGTTGAAAGGTGCAGCAGTGTTCTCAAAGATTGACTTGAGATCTGGATATCACCAGTTGAAAGTGAAGACAAGTGATATTTTCAAGATAGCTTTTAGAACAAGGTATGGTCATTATGAGTTTAGAGTCATGCCTTTCGGTTTAACTAATGCTCTGCTTGTGTTCATGGACCTCATGAACCGAGTATTTCATGATGTGCTCGATAAGTTTGTGATAGTCTTCATTGATGATATCCTGATTTATTCGAAGGATGAAGAAGAGCATGTAAGGCATCTAATTTCACTTTTCAAAGACTGTGAGAAAAGAAGCTTTATGCCAAGTTTAGCAAGTGTGATTTTTGGCTCAAAAGGTTGGCTCAAAAGGGTAGTATTTCTCAGCCATGTGGTTTCAGCTGAAGCTATTCGTGTTGATCCCGAAAAGGTACAAGCAGTTGCTGATTGGGAAAGACTGAAAAGACTGTTACTGAAATTAGAAGTTTTCTTGGATTGGCGGGATACTACAGAATGTTTATTGAGAACTTTTCTAGGTTGGCTGCTCCTATGACTAAGATAACTAGAAAAGAAGAGAAGTTTGTTTGGTCTGACGCTTGTGAGAAGAATTTTCAAGAGTTGAAAGATAGATTGACAAGTGCCCCGATGTTGACTATACTTGATGACTCCAGCGGTTTGACAGTCTATACCAATGCGTCGAAGATTGGTTTGGGTTGCGTGTTGATGCAACATGGTAAAGTCGTAGCCTATGCTTCTCGGCAATTAAAGGATTATGAGCGGAATTACCCCCCTCACGATTTAGAGCTTGCCGCAGTTGTCTTCGCATTGAAGATTTGGAGACATTACCTCTATGGTGAGAAGATTGCTATTTTCACGGATCATAAAAGTTTGAAGTACTTCTTTACCCAAAAGGAGTTAAATATGAGACAAAGAAGACGGTTGGAATTGGTCTCTGATTATAATTGTGACATTCAGTATCACCCTGGTAAGGCAAATGTGGTTGCTGATGCTCTTAGCAGGAAAAGTAAAAGAAAAGAATTTGATTTGAATGCTTTGAGTCAACCATTGTTGTGTTCAATTTCAGATTTTGGTTTGGAAGTGGTACCTGAAGGTTCGGAAGTTGTTTTGTCTGCTATGACAGCAAGATCCACCCTTAGAGACAGAATTGTTGCTCTGCAAGCTTCTGATCAGGAATTGAAACAGAAGATTAAGAAGATTTTTCGAATCCTGATTCGGATCCTGACTTTAGTATATCTATGGACGGTGCCTTACTATTTAAAGGTAGACTTTGTGTGCCTTCGAATGTTGAAATCAAGAAGGAGATTTTGAAGGAAGCACACCAATCTATTTTCACAATGCACCTTGGAAGCACCAAGATGTACAAAGACTTAAGAGAACATTTTTGGTGGATTGGTTTGAAAGTTGATGTAGAAGATTTTGTGGCCAAGTGTGAGACTTGTCAGCGTGTGAAAGCAGTTCGTCAACCCCCATCTGGATTACTGCAACCCCTTCCTATACCTAGTTGGAAGTCGGAAGATATCTCTATGGACTTCGTGACTAGCTTGCCTCGGACAAGTAAAGGCAATGACACTGTATGGGTAATTGTTGATAGGTTGACCAAATCAGCCCATTTCATCCCTATGAAGATCACTCATACTTTGGATAAGCTAGCTAGGCTTTATATGGACAATGTAGTTCGTCTGCACAGAGTGCCAGTAAGTATTGTTTCTGATCATGATCCTAGGTTCACCTCAAGATTTTGGAATAGTTTGCAAAAGGCCTTGGGAACCCAATTGAATTTGAGTACAGCTCATCACCCACAGTCTAATGGACAATTTGAGCGGACAATTCAGATTTTGGAAGATATGCTCAGATCTTATGTTATGGGTGGCAATTGGGATGAACACTTAGCTTTGGCTGAGTTTGACTATAACAACAGTTATCAAGCAACAATAGACATGGCTCCATTTAAGGCTTTGTATGGTAATACTTGTAGAATGCCCCTATACCTGACTGAGACTGGTGAAAGAAAAGTCTTAGGCCCGAAAATGATTGAAGCTACAAGCACGATGGTCGATATGATTAGAGAAAGGATCAAGTCTGCTCAGTCAAGACACAAATCTTATGTTGATAAGAGAAGGACAGATTTGGAATTTCAAGTTGAAAAGAAAGTTCTCTTGAAGGTTTCACCTATGAAAGGTGTGATGAGATTCAATGTTAAGGGAAAGCTTAGCCCTCGTTTCATCGGACCCTTCGAGATTCTTGAAAAGGTTGGACTTGTGGCATATCGTTTGGCCTTGCCTCCATCTCTTGCTGGAGTTCATAATGTGTTTCATGTTTCGATGCTTCGAAAGTACATAGAGTGTCACATCCACCCAGCCGGTACCCTATCTAGCATACCCGGGATGTGATCAACAGCCCCGAAGATCCATAGTTCAGAGACCACATCAGCCACATCGACAATAACACAATCATGAACAATCAATATTAAGCTACAATCAATAAAATAGAATTCAGGAATAAGATATCATGGATAATCAGAGTGCGGAAATAAACATCAAATCAGATAAATTAAGAAGGCAGTGGGCGGAATCCACTCCTTCACCAAGCGGAAGTGAGGTCAAAATTTAGTTAAGTACAAGTCTCAAGTTATGAAGATAAGTTAAAGTTATTACAATTCTTCTAAGTTTAATTATCACAAAAAGAAGGGGTAACTACTCATAAGTCTCCTCCACAATGGATATGTCCTCTTCAAAGGTGAGGACCATGGAGATCCAACATGACTGCTCCCATACAACTCCAGGGCTAACCCTAGTACGCCGGGTGATCTTCTTCAGTATGGTCACCGAAGTCTTCAATGTAGCTAGTCTCCGGATAGTAGTATGAGGTATCCGGGTCCGCCTCGGGAGGGGTGCCATCGGAGTAATCACCCGAGAATAGCCTAACAAAATATTGCAACAGAAAAGGAATGAGTTCAAAAGAACTCAGCAAGGAAGTTATTCCACCACACATAAACCACAAGATAATCATAACATGATGCATATGATATGAGGCATATAATGCAATATGATTTTATTCTAAGTATGCTGGTCATCTATGGTAGACATGCTTTAAGTCATAGCACCATACTTCTTTAGGTAGTCTCAGTCACTCATCACCGGGGGAAAATGGGTCTTGCATCCCTCTCGGACAAATCCATGGTTGGGGGTTTCGGTCACCATTCTCTCACATTACCGTTTGGTCTAAGTATTGGCGCATGTCAAGGTATAGCCTAGCCCAATGCAAGTCATCTACTTAATCATATCATGTCGGTTCCGGATAACGTCCATTCCTCCCCTCTCGGGATCCTTTCCGGTATCCTTCACACTAGAGTCACGGATATTACTCACCGGACTCATCAACCCTATTGGTCATCCACAAATGGTAAACGGGAAGCTCTCACGTCCCTCTCATGGATCATTTCACCGGTCTTGAGTGCCCGTGAGCCCAAGTCTAGCCATTTGCAACCCTACCAATACATGGCCCCTTTCGGGTAACCGTAATGCAATTTATGTCCTCTCACGGAGTGGATACCGGTCTTGAGCGCCCACAAATCCACACTACTACCACGGGTTGTTTGGTCTCAATGCCCTTCCGAATCGGATCTGATATGATAGGGACATCCTAGCCATACATCTAGACAAGTCCTATGTATGTCATTCAATAACCCGGGAAGCGTCGATGGACACCTTCGGAGAACATCCCATACTATTCCCACCGATGTCCAAGGACAAAAGCACCAGTAGGGTACCCCTCAATCCCAAGTTATACTTAGGCAATCACATGCCCAAGTTCATCTTATCAGTTCACAAGATACAACATCATGATAAACATTCAATTCATGACATTGACATAAGTCATCATATATTGAAATTGATAAACATGATAAGACATTGAAATAACATAATGTAAACACAAAGCTACTGTTGAAAGACATATGTAGCAAGTCTAACATGATAAGAATATGAAATAGAAACTATATTTACTAAATTAGGGATACCAAGTCAAAATTCCATATCTTAGGTAATTATATCAATAACTATCCTTACCTTGAATCGGAGAAGAGAATGGTCCAAGATCACAAGCAAGTGGCCTAAATAGCCTTAAAGTCCTAAACAAGCATATATGAAAGGTTAGAGAAGAAATAAGAACAATTGGAGATCAAACGAATTAGAACTAGGCAAAAGTTGCTGACAACAACTTCATTGGTCGATACATTTGGTCGATAGTATCAACCAATAGTATCGACCAAATCAATTCCCGGAGACCAAAGGGCCATTTTTGGATTCTTGCCCAGATTTGGTGTTCTGGGTCTCAGATTGACATGAAACTTGGAGGATAGTCTAAGCACAACATGGGGACACTAATTATCAAGAAACTTTCATAATCCAATGGTCCATTTGGAAATCCCCAAATCGACATAATAAGGTTAAGAGTTGTAGGTCATGGCATTGGCTACATCTCAATGCAAATTAGGGGAAAACATGGGGGATTAGGTAGGGAATCGTTTAGAAGTAACATGGAACACATATGCAAGGTATAGATTAGGTTAATTATGAGCTTCATCTCAGTTTTGGTAAATAAAGCAAGTTGGTAAGCAATAAATTGTGGAAATGGCTAGTTAATGATCATGAGGTGAATCAATCATAGTCATATCGGTGAAAACATCATTGTATGGGGTTTAGAAGGTTCATGGCAAGGTGTATGCAAGGTTGCAGCACCTTGGCCATGGTCCCAATAGTAAAATAGAGAAAAGATGAGTGAGAAAGTGATTAGGAGAGAGAGTCATACCTTTAAAGTGGAACAAGAAAGTAAGAATGAGTGGTTGGCAATGATTGATGAAGAAGATGCTTCACCACTACCAAGGAGGAGTTCTTTGGAGGCTCTCCCACGTTCCCAGATGTTAAAAACGCGAGAATAGGGCTCCAGTCTCGAGGAATAAATAAATAGAAAAGAATATTCCAAGAATCTTTAAATCTGGGTTCAGCAAACTTGTTGGTTGATACCTTTGGTCGATAGTATCGACCAATAGTATCGACCAAAACATATTTCTGCAGAATTTTACAGAATAGTTCAGCAACTTTAGGTGCAGACTTGGAGGGCTATACAAGGTCAAATTGCATGGGGTTTTCTCTTACAGTTCACTCAAGAGGTCTAGTTTTAGGGAGTACCTTCGGATTTTGCACCGGAGTCCATTTGATATCTCAATAGTCTCACTCTTCATTAGTGCGCAGATTCTAACTTAACACTGGTAATGTGCTCAAGGAAGGAGCAGCATCATCAATGTCCATAAACTGGAATCCCGACATTACGTCATCAACCAGTAAGGCCCATAAATCCCTTCTACCACCACTTCGGGTCTTTGGACCTACAAACATAACAATGACCGGGTCGGGTCAAGGTTAGGTAAAAGCTGGATTTTACATAGAGAATCCGGAACACATACTACAACAAGCACCCGAAGGACTTAGTGCTGATCTTACTGAAGAGCCAGCCGAAATCCTAGATAAGAGAGACAAACAGTTGTGGAATCACACCATCCTTTTGGTGAAGATTCGGTGGAAGAACCATACCCCTGAAGAAGCTTCTTGGGAGAAGGAAGAAGACATGAAGGAGAAGTTTCCTCATCTTTTTGGAAGCACAGGTACGCTTTCAATTTCAAGGCAAAATTTCTTTTAAGTGGGGGAGAATGTGAAATCCAGCCCTATCCTAACCCTGACCTTGACCCGGAAACCCTGTTGTTTGTAGGTCCGAAGACCCGAAGCAAAGGAAGAAGCCAACTATGGGCCATCTCAGTAGAAGACATGGTGTTTGAGCCATAACCTATGGTGATTGATGTTGGAGTTCCATACTTGGAAGTCTGAGCAGATCTGGAAAAAAAGCTGTAGCTTGGTGAAGGCGAGTCTAATTGATGAACTTGTAGTATAGTTAGACATGATTTGAAGGCATTTTTCTATACTAGATAAGTCATTTGTTGTGTTGGGAAAAGCCCATGAGGTTTGGACTTGAGTTGGGCCTCCAATTCCCTGTTTGGGCCTTGTTGACCAACTGGTCGAGATTGGTGTTAAATTCGAGAAAATCCAATTTTAGGGCTTTTCACTTTCTATTTAAGTTAATTTCGTGTTTCTTAGTATCCTCTGCCTCCAAAACTCTCTGAGAACGTGGGAAGACTCTTTCGAAGCTCTCTTGGTGATTTCGAAGGATCTTTGCGAGATCTGAAGCTTCTCATCTCCGATCTGTCAATCCAAGGTTAGTAATCATTCTGTGTTGTGAATTATTCTTCTATGATCTTATTCTTGATTTGAGATTTGGAAGAAGATGTTGCATTCTTGCAACCATCTCTTCCATGATCTCATTCTTTTCTTATGGGTTTATGATCAACAACATAATCTTAACACTAATCCTTGATAAACTCTCCTTTTGAAACCCTAATTTTACCCTTTCTAATCACTTTCTTAACATGATTGAATCCAATTCTCATGACGTATTTGTGTTTGATTTTGATTACCTTCTTCTAGAATTAGATCTAACCTCCTTTAATCTTTTCCGTGATTTCATAGTATATTTTTCATCGAATTCTAGGGTTTTCACCCAATTGAGGAAACCATGATTTCAAATTAGAAGGTAGTGTTTTTAATCTTTATTAAGGCATAATCTATACTCCCTTAGTGTTAGAATATTGTTCTAAAGGTTTCCTCCAAGTTTCATGAAGTTTCGAATCTTGTAGATTGAGTTTCAGATCAAAATCCATTGATTTACTTTGTACTGACTCAGTTGGTCGACTGGTTGGTCGACTGGGTCAGTAGACGAACCAATCGACCAAGTTTCTCTCAATTTGATTCGTTTGCTCTCCAATCTTTTAGGCTTCTTTCCTAATGTTGTATCTATGATTGTCTAGGGTTTAATTGCTAGGTCTGGAACCTCTCTCTTTGATCTTTGAATAATCATCAACGCTAATTAAGGTAAGGACAGTTATCTTCATAAAGACATAGATTGCGAGTATGTTTGTTTATGATTTCGGAAACTCTTGGATTCACTATTGATATTGTATTTTCTAATTATGATGTACTGTTGTAAGTACAGTAGTACCTTACTTATGTTGTCTTTTCATTATTCAAGTATATATGTATGCTTACTCATGTATGTTGTTAATGAATGCTTTTACATATTCTTTTATGTGATGAGATGTCGGTTATGTATGATGTGACTGATCTGAGAATGTGTTTGAATAGGTATGATTTGGGATTGGGAAGTGTCCTTTTGACATTTATGTCCTTGGACATCAGTGGAAATAGTATGGGATGTTTCCAATGATGCCCCTTGACACTTTCCCGGATTATTGGTTGTCATACCTAGGCCTGTCTAGCAGTATTTCGCTAGGATGTCCCCATTATATCAGACCCAATTCAGAAGGGTATTGAGACCTAACGACCCGTGGTAGCAAAGAAGATTCATGGGCGCTCAAGACCTGTAACCAATCCGTGAGAGGACATGAATCACATTGTGGATACCTGAAAGGGGCCATTTATTGGTAGGGTTGCATATAGTAGACTTGGGCTCATGGGCGCTCAAGACCGGTAACCAACCCGTGAGGGGACATGAGAGCTTCCCGTCTATTATATGTGGATGATCAATAGGGTCTATGAGTCCATAGTCAGGGTGTGAAACCCAGCCCTAACCTAACCCTGACCTTGACCCGGTAACCCGGTTGTTTTTAGGTCCGAAGACCCGGAGTAAAGAAAGAAGCCAACTATGGGCCATCTTAGTAGAAGACATGGTGTTTGACTCTGAACCCATGGATGTTGTTGATGGAGTTCCATACTTGGATGTCTGTGTAGATTTGGAAAGGAAACTGCAGTTGTCTGAAGATGAGATTAGTTGAAGGACTTGGAGTATTATCTGACTTGGTTTGAAGGTATTTTTTCACACTTGACATGTTACTTGATGTGTATGCAAAAGCCCATAAGGTTTAAAGCCCATTTGATCCTCCAAATCCCTGATTATTCCTTACTGTCTGCCTTGGTCGACTGACTGGTCGAGTGGGCCACTCGACCAAGCACTCGACCAAAGGAAGGTGAAATCCGAGAAATTGTAATTTTAGGGGTTTTCACTCTTATTTTAACCCTACTTCGTATTTCTTTGTTATGGCTGCCTCCTAAACACTTTGTGAACGTGAGAACACCTCTCCGAAACTCACTCTGGTTATTTCGAAGACTCCTCTGCAGATCTGAAGCCTCTTTTCTCTATTCTTACAATTCAAAGTTAGTATCCCTTCTGAATTATTAAATTTTCTTTCTTGATCTTGTTCTTGATTGAGATCAGGGAGTTGATGATGCATCCTTGCAACCATCCCTTCGTGATCTCCTTCGTTTCTTTGAGATCTATGATCATCATCATGATCTCAACCCTAGCCGAAGACTTTCTTGAAACCCTAACCCTAGTATGATCTTCTGGAAACTCTTGTTAACCTCCCATACGAGGGAAACCTCATGGGCAATGTTTCTGTTAACCTAAATTAGTTTTCCTATGATTTTTTTATTGCTTTTGGCCAATTATTTATTTTTCTTTCATTCTGTGATCTCAACCTTTTTATGGGAACCATAAGGTTGAAACCCTAATTTCTTGGGTTAGATCAAGAACCCAAATTTTCCCCATGACTTGATGTTTTTATCTTACTATATGATCCTAATATACCTTAGGAAGTTCCCCTTCGAATTTCGGATCAATTCGACTTCAAACGCGGAAGTTATGGCCAAAGCAGTCTGTATAATTCCGTACTGACTTGCTTGGTTGACTCCTTGGTCGACGTCGACCAAGGAGTTAGTAGCTTCATTTTTCGCCCGATTTGATTCGTTTGCTCTCTGATCTTTTAGGCATCTTTCCTAATGTTGTATCTATGATTGTTAGGAGTCTATTTGCTAAGTTTGGAGTTGCTCTCTTTGATTTTTGGATCATAATCTTCGATAATCAAGTAAGGACAATTGATTCCTTAACTACATAGGTTGCTTGTTCTCTGGTTACTACTTTGCGAAACTATGATTTTACATACTGTTATTGTATTTTAATTCTGATCTCCTACTGTGAGAACAGTAGCACTTGTTTATGTTATCCTTTTTATTATTCATGTTATATGAGTTAATTATTATTGCTTAATCTGATTTTGCTTTTACATTCTCTTGTATATGATGAACTGTTGGTTGTGTATGTCATGACTGATCTGAGAATGTGTTTGCCTAGGTATGGTTTGGGATTGGGGAGTGTCCTTTTGACGCTTCTGTCCTTGGACATCGGAGGGAATAGTATGGGATTTTCTCCAAAGATGCCCATCGACGCTTTCCCGAATCATTGGTTGTCATACCTAGGGATGTCTAGTAGTGTTTGGCTAGGATTTACCCTTGTTATATCAGATCCAAATCGGAAGGGTATTGAGACCGAACGACCCGTGGTAGCGAATGTGATTCACGGGCGCTCAAGACCGGTAACCAACCCGTGAGAGGACGGGAGTCATATTGTGGGGACCATTTATTGGAGGGTTGCATATGGCTAGACTTGGGCTCATGGGCGCTCAAGACCGGTAACCAACCCGTGAGAGGACATGAGAGCTTCCCGTTTACCATATGTGGATAACCAATAGGGTTGATGAGTCCGTAGTCCGAGTTGGTCGGTGCCATAGGATATGCTGACTCTAGTGTGAAGGATACGGAACCGAGTTGGTCGGTGCCATAGGGAAAGTATCCAAATCTGACATGATATAACTGACTAGATGACTTGCATTGGGCTAGGCTTTTCCCTGACATGCGCCGGTACTTATGCCAAATTCTTGTGAGAGAGTGTGTTGACTTAACCCCTTACCATGGTTTGTCCTGAGGGATGCCCGGACCCACTGCCTACTGGAGCCGAGTGACTGACCTACCCAGAGTAGTACGGTGCTATGACTTAAAGCATGTCTACCATAGAGACCAGCATACATAGAGTTTAGATGCATTCATACTTTATCTGTTCCATATTGCATTGCATCATGTTATGTTTTGCCACATGTTATCTATGATGTTATGGATTAACTTGCCGTACTGAGTTTTTTCGAAACTCATTCCTTTTTGTACATTTTCTTGTTAGATTATCCTGCAGGTACAGAGTTTTATGACGAGCAGTATAGTGAAGCGCAAGCCGATGAAGCGTATTTCACGCAAGGTGCTGGCGACGATCAAGCTTACTCTGATGATCCCCTGGCGGATCAAGCTGCGTACTACTTTTGAAGGCAGCATAGAGTTAGAATAGATCCGTTGGATTGATGAAGTCCACACTTATGAAGACATCATCTATAAACTTGAAGACTCATATTCTTAGTTTATTTATTAGTACATTGGTTTCAGTTGTATTTCATTTTAAACTTTCATTATACGTTCCGCTATGTTTGTGAAGTGAGTTTCCGCCTCACTTTACTTATCTTGATATCTTCGGATATCTGGTATCTTTTCCACACTCTGATTATATCATTTATTCTTTCTTGAGTTAAATCTTTTGTTTATAATATTAAACCTTGATTAATTACTGTTTATGATTATGTTATTGTATATGTGGGAGGATGATTTCCTCGATACTTGATCTTCGGGGCTGTGGATCACACTCCCGGGTATGCCAGTTAGGGTACTGGCTGGGGGGATGTGACACAGGGACTATGCTGACTCAGTGTGAAGGATACCGAAAAGGATCGCCAGAGGCGAGGAATGGACATATCTGGAACTAAGTTGATATGACTGAGTAGATGACATGCATTGGGCTAGGCTTAACCTTGACATGCGCCAATACTTAGACCAATGGTGATGTGAGAGAGCGGTGACCTAACCCCCAGCCATGGATTGTCCCGAGGGATGAAGGACCCACTACCAACTGGCATTGTGAGATGAGACCTTCCTAAAGAAGTACGGTGCGCTAACTTAAAGCATGTCTGCCTTTAGAGACTAGCATACATAGAGTTTAGATGCATACATACATTGTCTAATTCATATTGCATTGCATCTTATTATGTTCTGTAGTATGTTATTTATGTTGTTAAGATTTAACTTGCCTTACTGAGTTCATTCGAACTCACTCCTTTATGTGCAACCTCTTGTGTTAGATTCCTCTACAGGTACTGATTACTATGAAGGGCAATATGAAGAAGCACCGGTTGAAGAAGCGTACTACACGCAAGGTGCTGGCTACAATGAAGATCACACTGATGATCCCATGTTTGGTCACAATGAGTACTACGATTAGACCTAATGTGGAGTGGGAACGTCTTAGTTGGATTGATGAAGTTCACTATGTAAAATCCAGCCCAAACCTAGCCAGGACACCCTATCTGTTTTGGGTAAAGAAAGGTTAATTTAAATGTTACACCTTGAAGTTGGACCTTGATAACAATGTTGCTACCCTTTGGAAGCCTTAGGAAGTCATGTCAAACCTTTCCTTAGGGTAAATCCAAGGTCCCAAAGTGAAGGAAGAAGTCTTTGTGGGCCCTCTCTATAGAAGACATGGTGTGTGACCCAAAACCCATGGATATTGTTGATGGTGATCCATACTTGGAAGTATTGTCAGTGTTTAGTGAGAAATTGCGCATCGAAGAGGGGTGAATTATTTGAAGTACCTAATGAACTCCGGTGCTCAATCCGAAGGTATTTCTAGAAACTAGACTTCTCGATTGACTTGTAGGAGAAAATCCCACTCAATCTGACCCTGTATAGCCCTCCAAATCCCTGTTTGAACCTTGTTGTTCTGCTTGGTCGACTCCTTGGTCGACTGGGCCAATCGACCATGCACTTAACCAAAGGTTTGCTAAATCCGAGAAAATGTAATTTTAGGGTTTTTCACTTTTATTTAAACCCTACTTCGAGTTTCTTAGTTACGGCTGCCTCCTAAACACTTTTTGAACGTGAGAAGACCTCTCTGAAACTCTCTCTGGTGAGTTTGAAGACTCGTCTGCAGATCTGAAGCCTCTCATCTCTTATCTGACAATTCAAGGTTAGTACCTCTTCTGAATTTTAAATTATTCTTTCTTCGATCTTGTTCTTGATTGAGATCAGGAAAAAGATGCTGCAATCTTGCAACCTTCCCTTCGTGATCTCCTTCGTTTCTTTGAGATCTATGATCATCGTCATGATCTTAACCCTAGCCTAATTATTTTCTTGAAACCCTGACCTTGTATGATCTTTCTGGAAACCTTTGGTAACCTCCCATGCGAGGGAAACCTCATGGGCAATGTTTCTATTAATCTAAACTTGGTTTTCTATGATTTTCTTGTTATAATTGGCCAAGCATTCATTCCCTCTCATTCCGTGATCATAACCTTTTCATGGAAGCCATAAAGGTTGAAACCCTAGTTTCTTGGGTCAAATCAAGAACCCATAGTTTGACCATGATTTGATGTTTTTATCTTCCCATATGATTCTAATACATCCTAGGAAGTTCCCCTTCGAATTTCAGATCAATCCGACTTCAAACGAAGAAGTTATGACCAAATCAGTTTCTGCAATTCCGTACTGACTCGGTTGGTCGTCTGCTTGGTCAACTGGGTCAGTAGACCAAGCACTCGACCAAAGGAGGTAGTAGCTTCATTTTTCGCCAGATTCGATTCGTTTGCTCTCTGGTCTTTTAGGTATCTTTCCTAATGTTGTATCTATGCTTGTTAGGGGTTTATTTGCCAAGTTTGGTGTCTCTCTCTTTGATCTTTGGATTATCTTCGGAGATAATCAAGGTAAGGACAGTTATTTCATAATAACATAGATTGCATACTCTTTGGTTTCTACTTTAAGAAACTATGAGTTTGTTTACTTTTCTTGTACTTTATACTTCTGATATACTACTGTAAGTACAGTAGCACTTGTTTAGATATTCTTTTTCATTATTCAAGCTTATATGAAATGTTTATTACTGCTTGATCGGATTATCTTTTACATTCTCTTTTATATGATGAATTGTTGGTTGTGTATGTCATGACTGATCTGAGGATGTGTTTGACTAGATATGGTTTGGGATTGGGAAGTGTCCTTTTGACGCTTCTGTCCTTGGACATTGGAGGGAATAGTATGGGATGTTCTCCGAAGATGCCCATCGACGCTTTCCCGAATCATTGGTTGTCATACCTAGGGCTGTCTAGCAGTGTTTGACTAGGATGTCCCCGTTATATCTGTCACGCCCTCCCAGCCGGTACCCTATCTGGCATACCCGAGAGTGTGATCCACAGCCCGAAGATCAGGTATCGAGTGATCAACCTCCCACATAAACAATAACATAATCATGAACAACCATAACAAGAGTGCGGAAGATAAATCATAGATCCAATAATGAAAGAATGAATCATAAACGAAACGGAATAATAGATAAAATCAGAGTGTCAAACAGATAAGTAAAGTGAAGCAAAAATCCCACTTTACATCCAGCGGAAAAGTAGCTCGAAAGAATAAACTAGATAAAAGCTAATCCCAGTAGCAAGTACATTGGGTAACTAAATTATTCTCCACTTTGTAGACGACATCCTTGTAGGTGTAGATCTCATAAATAGCACAAGGACGCTTCCACTCAATGGTCGGACTAAGCATCGTACGGAGCATAACCACCCGTGGGATCTTCAGAGTAATTGTGGTAACCGCAATCACCTTCCCCGAGATATGCCTCTTCGCCTTGCGCTTCCTCATAGGAACCGTCATAGTACTCGGTACTGCAGGATAGTCTAACAACATTGTACAATAAAGGAATGAGTTTCAAAGAAACTCGGAAAGCGATTAAAATCCATAATAACATAAATGGCAGGATTCCAGAACAATCATAAATGCAATATGATATGAGACAAACAATGAATGAATGATTCTAACTCTATGTATGCTGGTCTCTATTGGCAGACATGCTTTAAGTCATAACACCGTACTTCTTTAGGAAAGTCCACTCACATCCTCAACCATTTAAGATATCTTGGATTCCCTCCAACCATTTAAGATATCTCGGGCGACCGATTGGTAATGGGTCCTTCATCCCTCAGGACAAACCTTGGCAGGGGGTTAAGTCAACACACTCTCTCACAACCATTTGGTATAAGTACCGGCGCATGTCAGGGTAATACCTAGCCAAATGCAAGTCTTCTACTTGGTTACATCAAGTCGGATCCAGATACTTCCATTCCTCGTCCCCGACGATCCTTTCCGGTATCCTTCACACTAGAGTCCTCATAGTCCCTGACTACGGACTCACCAACCCTATTGATCATCCACATATGGTAAACGGGAAGCTCTCACGTCCTCTCACGGGTTGGTTACCGGTCTTAAGCGCCCGTGAGCCCAAGTCTAACCATATGCAACCCTACCAATAAATGGCCCCCACAATGTGATTCCTGTCCTCTCACGGGTTGGTTACCGGTCTTGAGCGCCCATGAATCCCCATTGCTACCACGGGTCGTTCGGTCTCAATACCCCTCCGATTAGGGTCTGACATAACAGGACATCCTAGCCAAACACTACTAGACAATCCTATATATGTCATCCAACAGTTTAGGAAGGTGTCCAGAGGGCATCTCCGGAAACATCCCATAATATTCCCGTAGTAGTCCAAGGACAGAAATGTCAAAAGGACACCTCTCCTTTCCAAACCATACGTAAGCATACACATGCATCAATTCATATCATCACATATATGGTAACTCCATATATGGAAAGAAATCAATATTTACAATCATTTGTATAACATTGGTAAGTAAATCATACATGAATCAATTCAATATGAATAAGTAATGCTACTGTAATCAAAGTTATGCAACAGTAGAATATCATTGTAAGAATCTAATTTAGGAAACATATTAATGATATTCAAATATAGAAACTAGATTCATGCTATCTATGTAATTAAGGAAATAACCATCCTTACCTTTTATAACTCGCAAAGAATCCTAAGAAATCAAGTAAGATCTTGGCAAACTTGAGAAGAAGGTCCTAAACAAGTATATACAACATATTAGGAAAGATCCCTAACAGAAAATATAGCAAAGCATCCGAAAGCAGCACCAATCGGAGTTGCTTGTACTCATTGGTCGAGTGGATTGGTCGAGTGGTCCAGGTCGACCAATCGCCGACCAATGCAGATGAGTTTAGAAAATCAGAGTTTTGAGATATGAAATCCGAATTTGGTGGTTCAAAAGGGTACTAATCAAGGGGTAGGCTACATCAGTAGTATTCTAGCATATAGGGGACCTCAAAACACTAATCAAATCAAGGTATCAAGATCCAAATTAGGAAACAAAAAGTTACCATAAATAAATCAAACATGGATCTTGATGGATTTTGAAATAGAAAACAAAGACAAGAACTATAGGAGGATGGATCATTGCTTTTGGTAATGAAAACATGAAAACATGCATAGGTCTTCATAGAATAAGGCTTAGAAGCATAAATCTAAATAAGGAAATAAAACCTACCATATATGTACTATCATGCATCATGAAGAACACATAGTAAGGTAGAAGAGAACAACTAGAATTCTATGGATTATGGATCATAGAAAGAAAACACAACCATTAACCACTAACATGATCAATGAAAGAAGATCCAAAGAGATCAGAATTCAGATTAGAAGATTAACAGAGATTAAATCATGGTTTGATCATGAATCCTTCAAAAGCTTGCAATGATCATGGTTAAGATCATTGTTCTAGCCTTAATTCCTTAGGATGATCATGAGAACATGTTCAGAGATGTTTGCAACAGAGGATGCAGCATCTCTTCTACTGTCTCAACTCAAAAAGGAAAGAAAAACAAAGATGTAGGAGAAGAAGAGAGAGTAGACATACCTTTTGATGCAAAAAGAAGAGTTCCGACGAAGATCCGCCAAGAAAACTCCAAGGATGCAAGAGAGATGACTTGCAGAGGTCTTTGGTTCGTTCCGGAGGGTTTGGAGGCAGCAAATACGAAGTGGACTCGAGGTTAGACTTAAATAGAGCAAGAATCAACCTAATTGCCAAAGACAGCACCCATTGGTCGAGTGGATTGGTCGACTGGCCCAGCCGACCAATCGGTCGACCAATGCATACAAAGGCCAAAACAGGGAATTGAAGGCCCAGATCAAATCCAAACCTAAAGGGGTTTTGCACACAAGTCAAGTGACTTACCTAGTAGGTAGAAATGCCTTCAAACCAAGATAGAGAGCACTCCAAGTCCATCAACTAATTAGATCTTCATCAGGATTCTGTTTCCATAAATAGAACCTCATCATCAACCTTCATGGATTCAAAGCCGACACCAAGTCCTCTACTGGGATGGCCCAAAGCTGACTTCTTACTTTACTTCGGGTCATCGGACCTACAAATAACAAGGTTTCCGGGTCAAGGTTAGGGCTGGGTTTCACATTCTCCCCCCTTAAAGAAATTTCGTCCCCGAAATTGAAAGCGTACTCGTGCTTCCAAAGAGGTAAGGAAACTTCTCCTTCATGTCTTCTTCCTTCTCCCAAGAAGCTTCTTCAGGGGTATGGTTCTTCCACCGAATCTTCACCAAAGGAATGGCGCGATTCCGCAGCTGCTTGTCCTTCCTATCCAGGATTTCGGCCGGTTCTTCATCATAGGTCAAATCAGCACTAAGTCCTTCAGTGCTTGCTGCAAAATGTGTTCCGGATTCTCTATGTATTTTCGGAGCATCGAAATATGGAACACATTGTGCACACCAGCAAGAGACGGAGGTAATGCTAATCGATACGCAACAGTCCAACCTTTTCCAAAATCTCGAAAGGTCCAATGTAACGAGGGCTAAGCTTTCCCTTAACATTGAATCTCATCACACCCTTCATTGGTGAGACCTTCAGAAAAACTTTCTCTCCAACTTGAAATTCCAAATCGGTCCTTCTCTTATCAAAGATAAGATTCTCGTCTCGATCAAGGCAGACTTAATCCTTTCTCTTATCATATCTACCATAGCACTTGTAGCTTCAATCATCTCAGGACCTAAGACTTTTCTTTCACCTTGTCTCGAGCCAAAGACAAAGGTGTCCTACAAGTACTACCATACAAAGCCTTGAATGGAGCCATGCCTATTGTTGCTTGATAACCGTTGTTATAGGCAAACTCAACCAAAGCTAGGTGTTCATCCCAATTACCACCCATATCCACCACGCAAGATCCGAGCATGTCTTCCAATGTCCGAATTGTCCGCTCGGATTGTCCATCGACCGTGGATGATGAGCTGTACTCAAGTTCAATTGGGTTCCCAAGGCCTTCTCGCAAACTGTTCCAAAACCTTGAGGTGAACCTAGGATCACGATCCGAAACAATACTCAAAGGCACACCATGCAGACGAACCACATTATCCACATAAAGCCCGGCTAGCTTATCCGGAGTATGAGTGATCTTCATAGGAATGAAATGGGCTGATTTGGTCAACCTATCAACAATCACCCACACAATGTCATTGCCTTTACTTGTCCGAGGCAAGCTAGTCACAAAGTCCATGGAGATATCTTCCCACTTCCAACTAGGAATAGGAAGGGGTTGAAGTAATCCAGATGGAGGTTGTCGGACGGCTTTCACACGTTGGCAAGTCTCACACTTGGCAACAAAATCGTCAACATCCGCCTTTAGACCAATCCACCAAAAATGTTCCTTCAAGTCCTTGTACATCTTGGTGCTTCCCGGTGTACAAAGAAAGACCGACTGGTGTGCTTCCTTCAATATTTCATTCTTAACTTCATCGTTTGCGCACACACAGTCTTCCTCTAAACAACAAAGCACCATCCATGGATATACCAAAGTCGGGGTCCGACTCAGGATTCGAAGAAATCTTCTCAACTTTGGTCAAAAACTCCTGATCAGAACTCTGCAGAGCAACAATCTTATCTCTAAGACCAGATCTTGCCGTCATGGCAGAAAGAATAAAATCAGAATTCTCAGGACGATTTCCAAACCAAAATTCTCAATAGAAGACCACAATGGTAAACTCAAAGCATTCAAATCCAAAGTCTTCTTCTGGTTCTTCCTACTAAGAGCATCGGCAACAACATTTGCTTTCCCAGGATGATACTGAATATCACAATCATAATCGGAGACGAGTTCCAACCATCTCCTTTGTCTCATGTTCAACTCCTTTTGGGTAAAGAAGTATTTCAAACTCTTATGATCCGTGAAAATGGCAATCTTCTCACCGTAAAGATAATGTCTCCAAATCTTCAAAGCAAAGACAACGGCGGCAAGTTCTAGATCGTGAGTGGGGTAATTCCGCTCATAATCCTTCAATTGCCGAGAAGCATAGGCTACGACCTTGCCATGTTGCATCGGTACACAACCCAAACCAATCTTTGACGCATCGGTATAAACTGTCATACCACCGGAACTATCGGGTATAGTCAAAACCGGGGCACTTGTCAATCTATCTTTCAACTCTTGGAAATTCTTCTCACAAGGCGTCGGACCAAACAAACTTCTCTTCTTTCCCGGTCAACTTAGTCATAGGAGCAGCCAACCGAGAAAAGTTCTCAATAAACCTTCGGTAGTAACCCGCCAATCCAAGAAAACTTCTTATTTCCGTTATCGACTTCGGTCTCTCCCAATCAGCCACGACTTGGACCTTTTCAGGATCGACACGAATACCTTCGGCTGAAACTACATGACCAAGGAAAACCACTCTCTTAAGCCGTAAATCACACTTGCTAAACTTAGCAAACAACTTCTTTTCCCGCAACCTTTGCAAAGTGAAACTTAGATGACTCGCATGCTCTTCTTCGCTCTTCGAATAGATCAAGATGTCATCAATGAAAACAATCACAAACTTATCAAGCACATCATGAAATACTCGGTTCATGAGGTCCATGAACACCGCAGAGCATTGGTCAATCCGAAAGGCATGACTCTAAACTCGTAGTGACCATACCGCGTTCGGAAAGCTGTCTTGAAGATATCACTAGACTTCACTTTCAATTGGTGATATCCGGACCTTAAGTCAAACTTCGAGAACACAACTGCACCCTTCAACTGATCGAAGAGATCATCGATTCGGGCAGCGGATATCTATTCTTGATAGTCAACTTATTCAACTCACGGTAGTCGATGCACAAGCGCATACTACCGTCTTTCTTCTTGACGAACAAGACCGGAGCTCCCCAAGGTGAAACTCCCTTCTCTTCCTTAACTTTTCCCACCTAGTGTGTCACCTTGGTTTCCAAATCAGAAGCAAGATATCCAAGAACATCAAACATACCTGCTTCCACTCTTTACTTAAGATTCAACATAAACCACAAGTCCAAATGATTTGAAAACTTAAATCATGCTCAAATATATCCATATAGTCATCAAACAATATTCCATAAGGCAAAAATCACATTTTCCAAAAATTCAACAGCAAATGAGGTCACCGTGACCATTGGTCGAGTGGTTGGTCGAGTGACCCGGTCGACCAATCGCTCGACCAATGAAGACAGAATGCGAAAATTCGCATTATAAGCCTCATTTCCACATTCCAACCTCATTCTAACTTCTTCCAAAGGTGAGAGAGCTCTAGGGAAAATCTCCAAGAGTTCCCACAAGTGTTCTTGAGGTGATTTAGTGCTTCAACAACAACACCACAACACACCATCTTCACAAACAAGGTAAATCTCTCATTCTTTCTTCCATTATCATCTTCTCATGCTTGCATTTCAATAAAACCATGCTTTACTTGTATCCAATGCTAGAAATCATGCTTAGGAATGCTTAGAAACATATTCCCTAGGTTTTAAACACAATGCCATGCATAGACAACAAGTTTTAACACATTTGGTGCTCATCTCGCAAAGTTTTATATCCGAAATCGATATCTTTAGAAAAATTTCGTTTTCTCTCAAACCGCTTGAAATTTTCGCACGAGATCAAATGCTACATGCTCAAGATGACATTGTAGATAGGTCCATACAATTTGATTTAACCAATTTCAACTTTTCAAAAATCCAATTTTGACCTAAATTGCAAAATCCCCAAATTTCTTCTTGCTGAATTTTTCGCTTTAATCCAAGATTTCGATCGATTTTCATCAAAACAACTTCATAGACATGAAATTCCAAGTATTGCGCACATGCTAGTATGTTCAAATCAAATTTCCCCCAAATTTGAAATTTTCCGAAAAATTACGAAAATACCCTTTTGGCTCAAATCTTGAAATAGCACTAATTGGAATTGTCTCTTGTCTCTTCCACGGATACATCATGCGGAGGGGAGGACGAGGAGGAGGTAGAGGTAGAGGTCGCATCGTAGGTGCTCTCGGGGGCGGAGGTCGGGTTCCTTTCGAGCCCGAGAGAGGAGGTTAGGAGACCGGACCTATTTGACACACCTCGGGCCGAGTTTGCGTACGAGGCCTACTTCAGCTATTGTAACATCGAGATGGGGCGTCTACTTCACTTACGCCAGCTCGGAGCCTTCAGGATCCGGCAGAGGTTCGACACTTTACGGTGGACTCACCTCTTCACCGAGGATTTGCCGGTATACCCGGAGCTAGTGAGGTTGTTCTTCAACAGACCTTACTTACACGGAGGAGGCTCGGGGCCGGGGACATCCACTCGGACTTGTCCTCGGGAGCGGGGTCCACCGGACTCGGATTCGCTTCTCTACCCGGACAACGGCCGAGATCTTGCAGGTCCCTTACTACCCACAGCGGTGTGTGTGGATACCGCAGGAGCGGACACGGGACAGCCATCCGATGCCGTACGAGCTTCGCGAGATATGCTCTACGCTATGGGATAGCCGCCGATGCTTCACACCGTGGACTAGCGGACCGATGACGGGTTCTGCACGTATTATCGGTCGCATAGTCGGCCGAAACATCATGCCGAAAGCCGGACATCACCATCGGGTCACGGTGATGGAGGCCTTGGTCATCTACCGCATCTACATGGGCTTCGAGATCGATCTTTCTTACATCATTCAGCGAGGTCATGCTGGACTTAGTTCTGCGGCCTAGCATGCGGAACCTTTGCTATGGGAGGCTTCGACTTTGATCTTCGGGCATTTCGGGGTGAGTTTCGAGGATACTCCGATGGACACTAGATCACGGGGATACCCCATTGGGACTCGGACCATTCGACGAGATGAGACTACATCGGTTAGAGAGATCTCCGGTCCGGAGGGTGAGGATGATGATGAATCAAAGGATGAGGATGAGGGATCGGAGGATGGAGGAGAGGATATCGGTCCCGATAGTGATGATCAGGCCGGAGACGATACGAGATATGCGCGAGGCTGAGCCACGTGCATCACGAGTTTCCTTCATCACACTTCGAGGCGGTGGCCCTTCACATGCGGTTCCGGAGACTTCGGATCTTAGTGCACAGATGAGATCGATGACTTCCATGCTAGAGAGGATGGAGGTCGGACAGGAGCAGATGTACGAGAGGATGGAGTCTCGACAGACGAGGATAGAGCATCGGGTGACTCGGCTAGCGAGAGGAGTTCGGAGCATATAGAGATCGAGTAGATCACCTAGATAGACCGTACTTTAGGATTTCCATTTATGCTTTTCAGATGTAATCATTGTAAAAACTTTTGAAATTAATGAAGTTCATTTTGTTTCTCTTTAATTATTGTATGTTATGCACTTTTCTTTTCCTTGCATTAGTGTCATTTGTTCAAGTATAATTATGGTATGTTATTCGGAAATGTTCTGTTATGCCTCAAAGTTCAAGTTTCTAATTCAGGTGTTCTATTATTCACTTCTAAGAGTAGAAGAGTCATTTCGGATCAATGACTCAGGAATGTTCAGTTGTTGTCTTTTGTGGTTAGGATCTCCTCGAACCTTGGGCTCGATACCAATCATCACGCCCTCCCAGCCGGTACCCTATCCGGCATACCCGAGAGTGTGATCCACAGCCCGAAGATCAGGTATCGAGTGATCAACCTCCCACATAAACAATAACATAATCATGAACAACCATAACAAGAGTGCGGAAGATAAATCATAGATCCAATAATGAAAGAATGAATCATAAACGAAACGGAATAATAGATATAATCAGAGTGTCAAACAGATAAGTAAAGTGAAGCAAAAATCCCACTTTACATCCAGCGGAAAAGTAGCTCGAAAGAATAAACTAGATAAAAGCTAATCCCAGTAGCTAGTACATTGGGTAACTAAATTATTCTCCACTTTGTAGACGACATCCTTGTAGGTGTAGATCTCATAGATGGCACAAGGACGCTTCCACTCAATGGTCGGACTAAGCATCGTACGGAGCATAACCACCCGTGGGATCTTCAGAGTAATTGTGGTAACCGCAATCACCTTCCTGGAGATATGTCTCTTCGCCTTGCGCTTCCTCATAGGGACCGTCATAATATTCAGTACCTGTAGAATAGTCTAACAAACATTGTACAATAAAGGAATGAGTTTCAAAGAAACTCAGTAAGGCAGTTAAAAATCCATAATAACATAAATGGCAGGATTCCCGGAACAATCATAAATGCAAATGATATGAGACAAACAATGAATGAATGAATCTAACTCTAAGTATGCTGGTCTCTATTGGCAGACATGCTTTAAGTCATAGCACCGTACTTCTTTAGGAAAGTCCACTCACATCCTCAACCATTTAAGATATCTTGGATTCTCTCACGGATCATTTCACCGGTCTTGAGCGAGCGATTGGTAATGGGTCCTTCATCCCTCAGGACAAACCTTGGCAGGGGGTTAAGTCAACACACTCTCTCACAACCATTTGGTATAAGTACTGGCGCATGTCAGGGTAACACCTAGCCAAATGCAAGTCTTCTACTTGGTTACATCAAGTCAGATCCAGATACTTCCATTCCTCGTCCCCGACGATCCTTTCCGGTATCCTTCACACTAGAGTCCTCATAGTCCCTGACTACGGACTCACCAACCCTATTGATCATCCACATATGGTAAACGGGAAGCTCTCACGTCCTCTCACGGGTTGGTTACCGGTCTTAAGCGCCCGTGAGCCCAAGTCTAGCCATATGCAACCCTACCAATAAATGGCCCCCACAATGTGATTCCTGTCCTCTCACGGGTTGGTTACCGGTCTTGAGCGCCCATGAATCCCCATTGCTACCACGGGTCGTTCGGTCTCAATACCCCTCCGATTAGGGTCGACATATACAGGACATCCTAGCCAAACACTACTAGACAATCCTATATATGTCATCCAACAGTTTAGGAAGGTGTCCAGAGGGCATCTCCGGAAACATCCCATAATATTCCCGTAGTAGTCCAAGGACAGAAGTGTCAAAAGGACACCTCTCCTTTCCAAACCATACGTAAGCATACACATGCATCAATTCATATCATCACATATATGGTAACTCCATATATGGAAAGAAATCAGTATAACAATCACTTGTATAACATTGGTAAGTAAATCATACATGAATCAATTCAATATGAATAAGTAATGCTACTGTAATCAAAGTTATGCAACGAGTAGTATATCATTGTAAGAATCTAATTTAGGAAACATATCAATGATATTCAAATATAGAAACTAGATTCATGCTATCTATGTAATTAAGGAAATAACCATCCTTACCTTTTATAACTCGCAAAGAATCCTAAGAAATCAAGTAAGATCTTGGCAAACTTGAGAAGAAGGTCCTAAACAAGTATATACAACATATTAGGAAAGATCCCTAACAAAAAATATAGCAAAACATCCGAAGCAGACCAATTGCGGAGTTGCTTTGTACTCATTGGTCGAGTGGATTGGTCTAGTGGTCCGATCGACCAATCGATCGACCAATGCGGTGATAACTTATAAAATCAGAGTTTTGAGATATGAAATCCGAATTTGGTGGTTCAAAAGGGTACTAATCAAGGGGTAGACTACATCAGTAGTATTCTAGCATATAGGGGACCTCAAAACACTAATCAAATCAAGGTATCAAGATCCAAATTAGGAAACAAAAAGTTACCATAAATAAATCAAACATGGATCTTGATGAATTTTGAAATAGAAAACAAGGACAAGAACAATAGGAGGATGGATCATTGCTTTCGGTAATGAAAACATGAAAACATGCATAGTCTTCATGGAATAGGGCTTAGAAGCATAAATCTAAATAAGGAAATAAAACCTACCATATATGTACTATCATGCATCATGAAGAACTCATAGTAAGGTAGAAGAGAACAACTAGAATTCTATGGATTATGGATCATAGAAAGAAAACACAACCATTAACCACTAACATGATCAATGAAAGAAGATCCAAAGAGATCAGAATTCAGATTAGGAAATTAACAGAGATTAAATCATGGTTTGATCATGAATCCTTCAAAAGCTTGCAATGATCATGGTTAAGATCATTGTTCTAGCCTTAAATCCTTAGGATGATCATGAGAACATGTTTCAGAGATGTTTGCAACAGAGGATGCAGCATCTCTTCTACTGTCTCAACTCAAAAAGGAAAGAAAAACAAAGATGGAGGAGAAGAAGAGAGAGTAGACATACCTTTTGATGCAAAAACAAGAGTTCCGACGAAGATCCGCCAAGAAAACTCCAAGGATGCAAGAGAGATGACTTGCAGAGGTCTTTGGTTCGTTCCAGAGGGTTTGGAGGCAGCAAATACGAAGTGGACTCGAGGTTAGACTTAAATAGAGCAAGAATCAACCTAATTGCCAAAGACAGCACCCATTGGTCGAGTGGATTGGTCGACTGGCCCATCGACCAATCGGTCGACCAATGCAGATGACAAGGCCAAAACAGGGAATTGAAGGCCCAGATCAAATCCAAACCTAAAGGGGTTTTGCACACAAGTCAAGTGACTTACCTAGTAGGTAGAAATGCCTTCAAACCAAGATAGAGAGCACTCCAAGTCCATCAACTAATTAGATCTTCATCAGGATTCTGTTTCCATAAATAGAACCTCATCATCAACCTTCATGGATTCAAAGTCAGACACCAAGTCCTCTACTGGGATGGCCCAAAGCTGACTTCTTACTTTACTTCGGGTCATCGGACCTACAAATAACAAGGTTTCCGGGTCAAGGTTAGGGCTGGGTTTCACAAGATGTACGAGAGGATGGAGTCACGACAGGATAGGATAGAGCATCAGGTGACGCAGCTAGCGGAGGAGTTCAGAGCATACTGAGATCAGAGAAGATCACCTAGATAGAATGTACCTTTTGTTTTTTTTTTTTTTTTTTTTTTTTTTTTTTTTTTAAAACTTTTTAAATTAATGAAGTTCATTTTGTTTCCCTTTAATTATTGTATATTATGCACCTTTCTTTTCCTTGCATTAGTGACATTTGTTCAAGTATAATTATGGTATGTTATTCGGAAATGTTCTGTTATGCCTCAAAGGTCAAGTTTCTAATTCAGTGTTCTATTATTCACTTCTAAGAGTGGAAGAGTCATTTCAGATCAATGACTCAGGAATGTTCAGTTATTGTCTTTAGTAGTTAGGATCTCCTCGAACCTTGGGCTCTGACACCAATCTGTCACGTCCTCCCAGCCGGTACCCTATCTGGCATACCCGAGAGTGTGATCCACAGCCCGAAGATCAGGTATCGAGTGATCAACCTCCCACATAAACAATAACATAATCATGAACAATCAGAATAAAAGTGCGGAAGATAAACCATAGATCCAATAAAGAAAGAATGAATCATAATGAATCAGAATGATAAATATAATCAGGGTGTCAAACAGATAAGTAAAGTGAGGCAAAAATCCCACTCTACAACCAGCGGAAAAGTAGCTCTAAAAGAATAAACTAGACAAAACCACTCAATGGTCGGACTAAGCATCGTACGGAGCATAACCACTCGCGAGATCTTCAGTGTAATTGTGGTAACCGCAATCACCTTCCTGGAGATATGCCTCTTCGCCTTGCGCTTCTTCATAGGGACCGTCATAGTACTCGAGATCACTGCAGGATAGTCTAACGAACATTGTACAATAAAGGAATGAGTTTCAAAGAAACTCAGTAAGGCGATTAAAATCCATAATAACATAAATGGCAGGATTCCGAACAAACATAAATGCAATATGATATGAGACAAGCAATGAATGAATGAATCTAACTCTATGTATGCTGGTCTCTATTGGCAGACATGCTTTAAGTCATAGCACCGTACTTCATTAGGAAGGTCCGCTCACGTCCTCAACCATTTAAGATATCTTGGATTCTCTCACGGATCATTTCACCGGTCTTGAGCAGCCGATTGGTAATGGGTCCTTCATCCCTCAGGACAAACCATAGCAGGGGTTAAGTCAACACACTCTCTCACAACCATTTGGTATAAGTACTGGCGCATGTCGGGGTAAAACCTAGCCAAATGCAAGTCTTCTACTTAGTTACATCAAGTCGAGATCCAGATACGTCCATTCCTCGTCCCCGACGATCCTTTCCGGTATCCTTCACACTAGAGTCCTCATAGTCCCCGACTACGGACTCATCAACCCTATTGGTTATCCACATATGGTAAACGGGAAGCTCTCACGTCCTCTCACGGGTTGGTTACCGGTCTTAAGCGCCCGTGAGCCCAAGTCTAACCATATGCAACCCTACCAATAAATGGCCCCCACAATGTGATTCCTGTCCTCTCACGGGTTGGTTACCGGTCTTGAGCGCCCATGAATCCGCATTGCTACCACGGGTCGTTCGGTCTCAATACCCCTCCGATTAGGGTCTGACATAACATGACATCCTAGCCAAACACTACTAGACAATCCTAGATATGTCATCCAACGGTTTAGGAAGGTGTCCAGAGGGCATCTCCGGAAACATCCCATAATATTCCCGTAGTAGTCCAAGGACGTAGTGTCAAAAGGACACCTCTCCTTTCCAAACCATACTTAAGCATACACATGCATCAATTCATATCATCACATATATGGTAACTTCATATATGGAAAGAAATCAATAACTACAATCAACTTGTATATAATTGGTAAGTAAATCATACATGAATCAATTTAAGCAATGCTACAGTAATCAAGGTCATGTAACAGTAGTATATCATTGTAAGAATCTAATTTAGGAAACATGTCAATGATATTCAAATATAGAAACTAGATTCATGCTATCTATGTAATTAAGGAAATAACCATCCTTACCTTTTATAACTCGCAAAGGAATCCTAAGAAATCAAGTAAGGTCTTGGCACACTTGAGAAGAAGGTCCTAAACAAGTATATACAACATATTAGGAAAGATCCCTAACAGAAAAGATACCAAAACATCCAATACATACCAATTCTGGAGTTGCTATACTCATTGGTCGAGTGGATTGGTCGACTGGCCCAGTCGACCAATCTGTCGACCAATGCAGACAGTAGCCTAAAAAAAACAGAGTTTTAAGATATGAAATCCGAATTTGGTGGTTCAAAAGGGTACTAATCAAGGGGTAAACTACATCAGTAGTATTCTAACATAGAGGGGACCTCAAAACACCAATCAAATCAAGACATCAAGATCCAAATTAGGAAACAAAAAGTTACCATAATTAGATCAACCATGGATCTTGATGAATTCGAAATAGAAATCAAAGACAAGAACAATAGGAAGATGGATCATTGCTTCAGGTAAAGGTATCATGAAAACATACTTAGATCTTCAAGGAAATAGGCTTAGAAGCATAAATCTAAATAAGGAAATAAAACCTACCATATATGTAACTACCATGCTTCATGAAGAACACATAGTATGGTAGAAGAGAACAATTAGAGATTGATAGATCATGGATCATGGAAAGAAAACACAGTAATTAACTACTAACATGATCAAAATAGAAGATCCAAGGAGATCAGAATTCAAATCAGAAGTTTAACAAGATTAGATCATGGTTTGATCATGATTCCTTCAAAAGCTTGCAATGATCATGGTTAAGATCATTGTTCTAGCCTCAAATCCTTAGGATGATCATGAGAACATGTTCAGAGATGTTTGCCACAAAGAATGCAGCATCTCTTCTACTGTCTCAACTCAAAAAGGAAAGAAAAACAAAGATGGAGGAGAAGAAGAGACAGTAGACATACCTTTTGATGCAAAAGGAAGAGTTTCGACGAAGATCCGTCAAGAAAACACCAAGGATGCAAGGGAGATGATTTGCAGAGGTCTTTGGTTTGTCCAGAGAGTTTGGAGGCAGCAAATACGAAGTAGACTCGAGATTGGACTTAAATAGAGCAAGAAAAACCTAATTGCCAAAGACAGCACTCATTGGTCGAGTGGATTGGTCGACTGGCCCAGTCGACCAATCAGTCGACCAATGCTGACAGCAAGTCCAAAACAGGGAATTGAAGGCCCAGATCAAATCCAATCCTAAAGGGGTTTTGCACACAAGTCAAGTGACTTACCTAATAGGTAGAAATGCCTTCAAACCAAGATAGAGAGCACTCCAAGTCCATCAACTAATCCGATCTTCATCAAGATTCAGTTTCCATAAATAGAACTTCATCATCAACTTTCATGGATTCAAAGCCAGACACCAAGTCCTCCACTGGGATGGCCCAAAGCTGACTTCTTACTTTACTCCGGGTCATCGGACCTACAATTAACAAGGTTTTCGGGTCAAGGTTAGGGTTGGGTTTTACACATACACATACATCAATTCATATCATCGCATATATGGTAACTTCATATATGGAAAGAAATCAATATTTACAATCAATTTGTATATAACTGGTAAGTAAATCATACATGAGTCAATTCAATATGAATAAGTAATGATACTGATATCAAGACAGTACCACAGTAGTATAACATTATAAGAATCTAATTAAAGAAATAACTTAACAAGATTCAAATATAGAAACTAAGATATGCAATTTATGTTGTTAAAGAAGTAACCATCCTTACCTTTTATAACTCGCAAAGGAATCCTATGAAATCAAGTAAGATCTTGGCAAACTTGAGAAGAAGGTCCTAAACAAGTATATACAACATATTAGGAAAGATCCCTAACAGAAAAGATACCAAAACATCCAACACAGACCAATTCTGGAGTTGCTGTACTCATTGATCGAGTGGATTGGTCGACTGGTCCAGTCGACCAATCAGTCGACCAATGCAGACAGTAGCCTAAAAATCAGAGTTTTGAGATATAAAATCCGAATTTGGTGGTTCAAAAGGGTACTAATCAAGGGGTAAACTACATCAGTAGTATCCTAACATATAGGGGACCTCAAAACACTAATCGAATCCAATCCTAAAGGGGTTTTGCACACATATCAAGTGACTTACCTAATAGGTAGAAATGCCTTCAAACCATGATAGAGAGCACTCCAAGTCCATCAACTAATCCAATCTTCATCAGGATTCAGTTTCCATAAATAGAACTTCATCATCAACTCTCATGGATTCAAAGCCAGACACCAAGTCCTCCACTGGGATGGCCCAAAGCTGACTTCTTACTTTACTTCGGGTCACTGGACCTACAATTAACAAGGTTTCCGGGTCAAGGTTAGGGCTGAGTTTTACACATAGAGTGCTGGTTGATATAGGCTCTTCCACAGATCTTTTGTTATACGAAGCTTATCAAAAACTAAAGATCGAAAAGGACATGATGGAGCCATCATCCACGCACTTATATGGATTTTTTGGCTCATCGGCTATAACCAAGGGATCTGTTCAGCTAGACCTTTCAGTTGGAAATTTCCCCAAGGAAATTACCATTCGGGTGAATTTTTTGGTGGTTTGGAAGCTTCCGGCTTATAATGTCATCCTCGGCAGGCCATCCATGACAAAGCTAGGTGCGGTAGTCTCAACGAAGCATATGAAGATCAGTGTTATGTAGCTTATTTGAAGGACAAGGATGGCCGAAGAAGGCCACAACATTACCGATTAAGATACGTGACGATCGGGATGAGGAAGAGATGCAAAGATCTAAACCAGTTGAGAAGTTGGAACAACTCCAGCTGGATCCCGATGATGAAAAAAGAACGACTCATATTGGGTCCGAACAACTGGGAGGAGTTCAAGTCGAGTTGAAGATTTTCCTTCGTCTCGAAAACAAATTTCGTTTATTGATTTTTCATATGCATCTTTTCTTCTTTTCATTTCACTTGGTTCACATGTCTGGTGTGAAATCGAAAAGTCATTATTTTGTTCTTATAGTTAGTAATTAGCATAGAACTTCAACAGCTGGTTTGCCCGAGAGGTTAAGGGGGAAGACTTAAGATCTTCTGCACATAAGTGCGCGTGGGTTCGAACCCCACAGCCAGCATTATATATGTTTATTTCATATTTTAGAGTTTTTTACATGCACCCCTTCTATTTCAATTGAAAACTCGGCACACCCTCCTCAAAATTGAAACTTTAAAAGCCCACCTCCACATCTAACACCGTCAAGTTTCTTTTTACTTCAAAATTGTTTTTACAATTTTATCTTCATTTATAAATTTATTTGACATCCTAAATAAGAATATTTTATATGAACCCTTTCCATTTCCATTGACTTGAGATGCTCCACGATTAGGATTGAAACTGAACCTAGAGCTATGATACCAACTTCTGCCACACCCCACCCAGCTGGATCCGGACTCACTCGAATACCCATGGGGGTGACAACACTACACGATCTGGGTTCAGTGTCAATCCATAACAAGAAATACAACATAGCATAATCCAAAAGAAAAAAGGAAAATGAGGTGTCAAATTAAGTATTTAAAATGTTATTATAGTCATCCTTGATTTTAAATCCTAAGTAATTATCCAAAGTTAGTCAAATCAACTAAGTATCAGAGTTTAAGAAAAATTATTGTTCAATAGCAGAAGTCTATGTTCTTGAAGAGGCTCAAGAGACTAAGTAGCGCCACCATTTATCGGTTCAATGGGGAGAATATAACCTACGGTTACAAGGGCAACTATAATCTCATAGGAGGTCATCGTGGCCTCAATAGTACTCGATTTCAGCAATTCGAACATGGGCACAAGTCTCCATGCGCCCCCGCCTCCTCGTAAGTGGATCCCTTATAGAATTCTGGAGGCAGCAAACTCTCGACTTGAATGGAGTCCTCATACCCTGTAATAAGATCTAAAAGGCATATATATAAAAGGAATGAGTTCAACCGAACTTAGTGAGATAAACAGGACCATATATCATGTATCCAATACATATTACAATATCAATCGATGTCTATATATGTATATAATGGAATGAATAAATAAATGAGTATGCAAGTATGCTTTTAACTCTAACTATGAGGTCTCTATGGTAGACTCGCTTTAAGATACACACCAACCTCCTCTAAGTGGTCTCGTCAATCTCCCTCAATATGAGACGTCTCTTGGGTTCTCCACGGTAGTTGGGTGAAGTCACATCAAACCGTGGCTGGGGATTAGGTCACCACTCTTTGACATCACCATTGGTCTGAGAACTGGCGCATGTCAAGGATAACCTTATGCCAATACAGGTCATAAAGAATCGTATAACATGTGGTCCTAATACCTTCCCTCATGCCTAACGCCATTTTGGTCAGTATTCTTCTCCACCTAAAAATGGTATCCCCAACCGGAGGCATTTGTTGGACTCCCATTCCTTAACCCTATGGTCTTCCACATATGTTGGGGCGGATGCCTCTCATGTCTCCTCACAGCACTCAAGTTGTCTATTGGACACCCAACGAGCCCAATCCTAACATATGCAACACTACCATCACATGATGATAGTGGGCCTACTTGATGCTCACAGGATCCAACTACTACCACTATGGGTCACTCGGCTTCAATACCCCTGCTGAAATGGTAGTAGTACTCAAGGGTCCCTATCCAACAAATCTAGATACTTATCGACCATGTACTTAATAGGTCTAAATGAATGTGAAGTCACTAGGGTAATGGGCGAACTCAAAACCCCAATCAGTATATAAGTATAAGAGGACAGTATCCTACCATCCAATCCAGACACCTCATTTTCACAATCATCATTCAAATAATTTGAATAGTAAATAAATATAAACATCACATTACCTTCCGTTCGTGCAAAGTCTCACAGAATTCATAATAAATATACGATATCAATATAAATGGGAATTTAGAAATAAATCAAATACACAAGATATGGCAATGTATTTCTTCAACTGTTACAGACAACCGACCCCAATCGACATGCCCTCTTTCTCCTTCGTGCAAGGGTCGATTTCAATGGGCTTTAGAGGGTGGAAAGCTCACTTTAAGGCCTAATCATTGATATAGTTTACCTTGACATTTGAGTCTTCTAGCATTGGTTTCTAGGCATGCCAAAATCTCCTTTTTATGCCTTTTGGACCAACTCTCTCTCTTCTTAAACTCAATTATAGTGGCCAAGTTTTCTTCGTAGTCATCAACTTCCATAGGTCTAATTTTTGAACCTTCGGGTTCACATTATTGAAACCAATGGGTTAGAAATCTTGGGGATTTCACAATATTGCTTCTCAAGTGTCACATCCACCCTAAAATCCACCCAGGGGGTACCCTAGCTAGATTACTCAGGGAAGTGATCCACAGCCCAAAAGATCAAGTTTAGGAACGATCATATCCACTTAGCACAATAATATAATCAAAAGCAAGAACAAATCTTTGTATTCAAATAATTTAATAATAGAAGTCCAGAAGGATCACCGAAGGATCACAAAAGATCATCGAGTACGGAAAATGATACCAATAGAATAAATAGTCAAAGTACGAAATGAAGGGGGGAACCCATTCTTCAATAAAAGTGGAGGTAGTTTGAAATAAGGTAAAGGTTACAACCGGTTCTCAAAAGAAGGGAAAGAAAAAGGTAAGCCACTAAGTTACAATTTCTTCTAACTTATACAATGTTTCCTCAATAACATAATCATATGAAACTAGACAAGGCCGAATCTGCTCCTGACAAATATCAGTCTCGTACTGATAGTCTTCACCAACGTAGTCACCATAACCAGTATTGTGTGAGTCACCAACCTGGTCTTCAGAGTGTTGACCATCATAGTCAACAATAGTACCTACAGGAAGAGCTAACAAAATGTGCTGCAAAAAGGAGTGAGTTCAAAAGAACTCAACAAGGCAGTTATTCCATAAAACATAAGCCATATGATACAAAACATAATATGATGCAATATGATATGAAACACATGATGCAATTATGATTCTAACTCTATGTATGCTGGTCTCTATGGTAGACATGCTTTAAGTCATAGCACCATACTTTAGGTAAGTCTCAGTCACTCAACACCGGGGGGAATTGGGTCCTGCATCCCTCTCGGACAATCCATGGCTGGGGTTTCGGACACCGCTCTCTCACATCACCATTTGGTCTAAGTATTGGTGCATGTCAAAGTAAAGCCTAGCCCATTGCAAGTCATCTACTTAGTCGTATCAAGTTAGATCCAGATACGTCCATTCCTCCTCAACCATTTAAGATATCTTGGATCATTTCCGGTATCCTTCACACTAGAGTCATGGATATTACTCACCGGGCTCATCAACCCTATTGGTCATCCACAAATAGTAGACCTCTCACGGATATGACTCACCAGTCTCAAGCGCCCGTGAGCCCAAGTCTAGCTATTTGCAACCCTACCAATAAATGTCCCCTTTCGGGTATCTGTAGTATGGTTTATGTCCTCTCACGGGTTGGTTACCAGTCTTGAGCGCTGATGAGCACATTTATATGTGAAATCTTAGGGCATAAAGCATGCATTTTGTACACTTAGAGTGGATTACCTTGGGTTTTATGTTGTTTTTGCAGATTTTAGGACTTTTCAAGATTTAAGCAAATATTTGAAGTTTTGGGCTTGAATCATGTTATTTTACACGTCAAGAAGTCCATTCAATGCGAAAATGGGCTTGATCTGGAGCATGATGGGCTAGAGATGTGTGATTATGGGCCAACTCCGAAATATTGAAGAGATAAAGAAGGCAAATTTGATCTACGACTGAGATTTTAAATCAAATCTACAGAGATATTATTGAGAGAGTCCAAATGGAAAAGAGTCCTTGCATACCTCAATATCTTATTTCCTATCTTGGATTTAATTAAAGAAAGAAAAAGATGAAAAAGAATTATATTCAGAAAGAAAAAGAGGAAAAATCCCGTTTTTGAATGCCTCTGTCTAGTTTCGATCAAACCCTTCATCGAACGGTCATCCGATGTCCGATCGTGCTGATTTTTGGAGGAGAGCTTCACGACTACTTAACCCCCAAATCCAATGGTGGAATTATGCATCTGATCCCTCTAAGTTAGCGCGATTAGTACGTCAACACCCTAATTGGCTGAGTCAGATAGAAACCCTGAGTTTTATTCAAATTCAGCCGTGCTTCATATCTCATGTAAACTCTATCAAAGGAGAGCATACTCCATCAAAAGAGAACATGTTCTAGAACTTAGTAGAAGCATTTTTTTTCTCTCTTTAGTTTATTTAGGCTTTCTCTAGTTTTTTTTGCTTGCATTTGTGAGATTTAAATTTCTAGATTCAATGTTTAGGTTTAATTTTTGTATGTAATGCAATTCAAGTTCAAGTTTCAAGTTTTTAGATTCGTTTTTCTCTGGGTCTAGCAATTGCAGATTTAGATCATTCTAGATCTAGATCTGGTTGTTAGGGTTGGTTGAGATTCGAATCGTTTGTTCAATTGCAAGTAAGTAACCTTCTTTAGTAATCTTCTCTCCTCCCTCCATTCCCGCTTCTATCTACCCCTCCATATTCTTAATTCAGGATTTAATTTCAGCATTATTTATTGTTCTCCCTTCCCCTGGATCGTTGATCAGAGATGCCTACAGTCGTGTCTCTCTTTGGTTAAGGTTTCCATTTTACTTTATGGCAATTTACTTTCTGCAATTTACTTTCAGTACTGTTTATTGTTCTCCCTTCCCCTGGATCCTTGATCAAAGATGCCTACAGTCGTGCCTCTCTTTGGTTAAGGCTTCCTTTTCCTTTTATTGATTGTTTATTGCTTTGTTATTTACTTTCTGCACTGTTTTTTTCTCTCTTTAATATTCGTTCCCCCGATCGGTGGACTGTAAGCTACGGTAAAGGGCCCATGGTCAAAGTCATTATTATCATTATATTCCCCTTCGCTCGATCCAGAGCTGACACTCGGATCACTTCCCTTTTCCTTTTATTTTTATTTTCGCATTTTTTTCCTGTCTTTTATTTATGCATTGATTGTGTTTAATTTATTTTTCGTTTCAATTCGATTGCATTAGATGTATAGATTAGGATCGTATAGTTTAGTTAATTAATTAAAAAAAATTGAATCATTCCACTCTCGCATTACTATTAAGAAGCTGAATTCTAAGTGGCATATCTCCTTGAGATCGACCCGTTAGCTACACGATACCGTGCGCTTGCGGTTACTTTTAAATTTCACAAACAAGCGCCCATCAAACCATACACTACCACGGGTTTTTCGGTCTCAATGCCCTTCTGATTCAGGTCTGATACGACAGGGACATCTTAGCCAAACACCACTAGACAAGTCCTATGTATGTCATCCAATAATCCGGGAAAGTGTTGATGGACATCTTCGGAGAACATCCCATACTATTCCCTCCGATGTCCAAGGACAGAAGTACCAGTAGGGCCCAAATTATACCTAAGCAATCACATGCTCAAGTCCATCATACCATACACAAATGATACATCATCATAATAGAAGTTAAGTCATAACATCGCAATGATTCATCATATATATAAGTAACAAGAATGACTAATCAGTATAACAAGAATATATATAAACACAATACTACTGTTCTAAAGCATGTATTGCAGTCCTATGATGTCCAAAAGTAATAAAGAAACTATGTTCACTAAGTTATGAACATCAAGACATAATCACATAGCCTATGTATTTATGGCGATAACCGTCCTTTAGCCAATCTTGAGAGTTCGTCTGCCATTGTATTCTCCTTCCTCAGGATCTGGAAAACCTTCAGATATTTGAATTCCTTTTTTAATGCCCGCACAATTTCTTGATATTTCTACAATCGGGGCTCTTTTATGCCGTACTCTCCTTGCACCTGATTAACTATCAGCTACAAATCACTGAAGATATTGACATGGGCTATTGCCAGGGCCTTCGCCAAACGGAGTCCGGCTATCAAGGCTTTATATTCGGCATCGTTGTTACTTGCTTCAAAGGCGAATCTTAAGGTGTACCGGATGATGAAACCTGCTAGACTCTTGAGTAGAATACTTGCTCCAGCCCCATGTTTATTGCTTGAACCATCGACGTATACCTCCCACATGGTTGGGATACTGGGTTCTGTTTCTTCTTCCATTGGAGTCGTGGTTTCCACAACAAAATCTGCTAACGCCTGAGCCTTGATTGTTGTACGAGATTTAAAATTTACTTGGAATTTACCAAGCTCAACCGACCATGCCACCATTCTTCCAGAAAAATCAGGCTTATGAATAACTTTTTTCAAAGGAAAATTAGTTAATACCTCTATCGGGTGTGCTTAGAAGTATGGTCTCAGTTTTTTGGCCGCCATCATAAGAGCCAAAGCCTTCTTCTCTATCTGGGAATACCACGTTTCTACATCAAGGATCACATGGCTAACACAATAGATAGGCCATTGCTTTCTTTCCTTCTCCCGAACGAGAACTGCGCTTACGGCCGAGGATGAAGTGGCCAAATAGATTTGCAAGGTTTCTCCTTTCTCTGGTCGGGATAAGAGAGGTGGCTTGCCAAGAGTTTCTTTCAAATTCTCGAACGCCTTTTGACATTCTTCCGTCCATCGGGCCTCCTTGCTCCCCCTTAGATCCTTCAAAGCTTTGAGGAAAGGAAGGCACTTCTCTCCCGATTGTGAAATAAAGCGATTCAGTGCAGCTACTCTTCCTGTCAAGCATTGCACGTCCCGAACGGTCTTTGGAGGTTCCATGTTAATCAAAGCTTGTATTTGGCTGGATTAGCCGCTATACCTCTTTGAGATACCATGAAATCCAAGAACTTCCCCGAAGATACGCCGAACACGCACTTCTCCAGGTTCAGCTTCATTTGGTATTTTTGTAGCACCGAAAAATACCTCTGCAATATCAGCAATGTGCCCCGAGCGCGCCACGCTTTTGACTAGCATATCATCTACGTAGGCCTCCATATTCTTCCTGATTAAATCTTTGAAAATCTTGTTTACTGCTCTCTAATACATCACTCCAGCATTCTTTAAACCGAACGGCATGACTTTGTAATAGAAACTTTCACGATCGGTCATGAAAGCAAGAAACTTTTCATCTTCCTGATTCATAGGAATCTGGTTGTATCTTGAATATGCATCCATGAAACTTAGAGTCTCATAACCTACTGTAGCTTCTATCAAAAGATCTATTCGAGGCAATGGATAGCAATCTTTTGGACAAGATTTGTTGAGGTCTGTGTAGTTAGTACACATCCTCCATTTTCCATTGGCCTTTTTGACCATTACCACATTGGCCAACCAAGTCGGGCATTCAATAGGCTCAATGAACCCTGAATTCTTCAACTTCTCAACTTCGCTTCTGATAGCCTCGTGCTTTTCTATTGAAAAATTTCTTCTTCTCTGGATCACTGGCTTAGCCTTCGGATCTATCCAAAGCTTGTGCTCTGCTATTTGCTGATCTATTCCAGGCATGTCTTCAACAGACCACGTGAATACATCTCTATTTTCCCGAAGGAAAATCTTCAATTCTGAGTTGAACTCCTCCAGTTGTTTGGATCCAATATGAGTCGTTCTCTTTTCATCCTCGGGATCCAACTGGATTTGTTCCAACTTCTCCACTGGTTCAGGTCTTTGCATCTCTTCCTCATCCCGATCATCACGTATCTCAATCGGTAATGCCGTGGCCTTCCTCGAGCCTTCCTTGTCCTTCAAATAAGCTACATAACTGTGAAATCCAGCCCTAGCTTAACTTTGACCTTGACCCGAAAACCCTGTTTGACTATAGGTCCAAAGACCCGAAGTGAAGGAAGGAGGCAACTATGGGCCCTCTCAGTAGAAGACATGGTGTTCGACCCCGAACCCATGGAGATTGATGATGGTGCTCCATACTTGGAAACTTTGTCAAGTTTTGATAAAAAACTGCACCTTGAAGAAGGGGGGAGATTAGTTGATGAACCTAATGTACTCCCGGACATGAATCGAAGGAATTTCCTTGACCTAGACTTGTCAATTGAGATGTGGGAGAAAGCCCATTCGAATTTGAGTTGATCTCGGCCTCCAATTCCCTACCTGAAGTTGCTGACATTGCTTGGTCGACTGCAGTTGACCAATCAATCGACCAAAGGAATTCTAAATCCATGTATACGGGGTTTTTAGGTTATTTTGAGTTCTATTTATGAGGACTTTGTGGTTTTTAGCCCTCACTGTGGCTAGAGCTCTCTGAGTACATGAGAAGCCTCCTCTTAGCTCTCTCTTTAGTGTGGGTGAAGAAATTCTTCAAGAATCCTTAGCCTTTCTTCTCAAATTCCATCTACAAGGTATGTGTTCTCTCACTTTCTCTTTATTCTACTCCTATCTACTCTTGTTCTTGCTACTGAGTTCGTGAAGAAGGTGCTGCAGCCTTGCAACCACCTCTTCTACAACCTCTTTTGCTTTGACTAAACCCCTCTTCATTCTTTCCATGCTTTGATTCTCATACATGATATTCTTGCTTTCTTATTTTGATTTTCTCTTCTTTACAACATGAGTTCATCCTTTTAATCTGATTTTCTGTTGCAATTAGGTATGATTACATGTTAGTAATTGTTTCTAACCTATGGCTCATCATTCTATTGATTGAATCCTTGATTTCCCTTTGCAATTACAATGATTTTTCATTGAAGCATATAGAACCTAGGGTTTTTAATTGGGGATTCTCAATTTGACCATTGGATTATGTTAATTCTTGCTAGGTAGTCTCCTGCTACCGTTCCTAACATCCTCTCCAAAATTTAGAGTGATCCAAGACCCGGAAGATAGGATTCAGACGAAAAATCCATTTCAGCCCAGCTACTATTTGCTTGGTCGACTGCAGTCAACTAATCAATCGACCAACAGATTACAGTATTGCTGTATTTTTCTAATTTGATCTGTTTGAACCCTGTTTTGATTGATTCTTCTTCTGATATTGCACATATGATTGTCTAGGTTTCAAGTACTGACTTGGGACCATTCCATAGATCTATTGGACTATATCATATTCGAATTAAGGTAAAGACGGTTGTTACTATAATTACATATATTGCATGAACCTTTGATATTATGATGTACTTATTCTATTGTGGGAACTCTTTGAATTCACTTTCATTTCTGTATTACATACTATTGTATACTGTTGTAAGTACTTCAAGTATAGCAGCACTATGCCTATGTATCATTTGATATTATGATGTACTTATTCTTGTCATTACATATGCAATTGATCATGTTATTTGTATCTTTCTATATGATGAAATATCGGTTGTGTATGATATGATGAATTGGGATTGTGATTGACTAGGTATGATTTGGGATAGGGGAATGTCCTATTGACATTTCTGTCCTTGGACAACATTGGGAATAGTATGGGATGTTTCCGATGTTGCCCTTTGACACTTTTCCAAATTATTGATTGTCAAACCTAGGGTTTGTGTAATATCCAGCCCTATTCTAACCTTGACCCTGACCCGGATCCATTGTTGTATTCAGGTCCGAGGACCCAAAGCGGTGGAAGAAGTGATTTATGGACCATCCTGATTGATGATCATGATTCGGAGACCGAGCCCATGGACATTGACAATGATACCCCTTGTTTAAATGCATTGTCAGTGTTTAAGGAAAGTCTGCGCATCGGAGAAGATTAATATGGTTGATGTACCAAATGACCTCTTGTACTCAATCCGAAGGTATTCCCCGAAACTAGACTTCTTGATTGAATTGTGGAAGAAAACCTCACTCAATTTGACCTTGTATAGCCTTTCAAATCCCTACTTGAAGTTTCTGTTCTAAACCTGAGTTTTCTGCTGAAATCATCTTGGTCGATCATTTTGGTCGATACCATCGACCAAGGACCATCGACCAAAATGTCCCAGTCTGCCAAGTTAATGATTCCATGGAATATTCCTTTTCTATTTAATATGACCTCGAGCCTTGAGCCTTTTGCAATCATTTTTCTCACCTGGGAACGTGGGGAGAGCTTCCCAAAGCAGCTCCTTGGTTAGTGTGAAGGGTATCTCATCAAAGACACTTAGTTTATCATTGATTCTTGCATTCATCTTCTACACTAAGGTAAGACTCTTCATTCCACTCTCTACCCTACCATTTTCTACTCCTTTCTATTGTCATCTTGCTGATGGGACATTTGGAATGGTGCTGCAACCTTGCAACCACCACTCCAAGTGCCTACTCATGCTCAATCCATGATTCCCTTAGCCATTCATTGATGCTAATGTTTATATCTCATGCCTAGCATATGTATTCCATGCTTTACCTATTAACATCATACCATTTGATACCAAACTGAGCTATAAAGTGTGTTATGTTCATGTTTAACATTGCCATATGATTCCAATCGAATTTCTATTAGTTCCTCTAGCTATTGCATGCTATTCCTCATCAATGCAATCAATTCCAACTCATGCCATGATGTTTATCACTTGAACTTGATAGCTCAAATTGGGGCTTTTTAATTAGACCATTGGATTGGGTTAATTCCTTGATTTATAGTGTCCTACTACTGTTGTTAAGTATGCCTCCAAGTTCCAGATTGATCCGAACACCGGAAGACTCATTTCGGACCAAAATCCCCAAAATCCACTATTCTGCCCGAGGACTATTTTGGTCGATCATTTTGGTCGATACCATCGACTAAAACCATCGACCAAAGTTGTTGCTGACAACAACCTTGGTCAGTTTTAACTTGAATGACATCCGATCTTCCCGACTTCTTTTCTAACTTATTATTGATGTTTGTTTAGGGCCTTAACACTTCTATTGGACTATTCTTGGTATTCTCAATTCATCATCAACTCATCCAAGGTAAGGATGGTTATATCCATAAACATATAAGTCATCAAATATTGAACTATGCTTTATTCAAAGAATGAAATCCCTAAATTTCTTTCAATCATTATGATACTGATACATATGTGTTAGAACAGTAACATTAAAATCTTTATACATTTGTTGTGTTACTCTATCATTTTGATTTGCTTATGTTTATAATGATTCGTTTCAAGATCATGATTTGAGTACTATTATGAATATGCATTGGATGCATGAGAAATGATGAGATCTGATGTGTGATTGCTTACGTATGACTTGGGATTGGAGGGTGTCCTACTGACACTTCTGCCCTTGGGCATCGGAGGGAATAGTATGGGATATTCTCCGATGGTGCCTATCGACACTCTCCCGAGTTATTGGATGACATACATAGGAGTGTCTAGTTGTGTGGCTAGGTTCATCCTTGTCGTGTCAGACCCGAATCGGAAGGGCATTGAGACCGAACAACCCGTGGTAGTGTATGGTTGGATGGGCGCTCTAGGCCGGTAGCCAATCCGGTAGGGGACATAAACCATGCTGCGGATACCTGAAAGGGGCCATTTATTGGTAGAGTTGCATATGGATAGACTTGGGGTCACGGGCGCTTAAGACCGGTAACCAATCCGTGAGAGGACATGAGAGCTTCCCGTTTACTATATGTGGATGACCAATAGGGTTGATGAGTCCGAAATCCGGGATTTCGCTGACTCTAGTGTGAAGGATACCGAAAAGGATCGCCGGGGGCGAGGAATGGACGTATCTGAATCTGACTTGACCGACTGAGTAGATGACTTGCATTGGGCTAGGCTTTACTTGTGACATGCGCCAAGTACTTGACCAAATGGTGATGTGAGAGAGCGGTGACCGATTCCCCTTACCATGGTTTTGATGACTTTACCGATCTTCCCGGGCATTCCCAAGATATGGAAATGGGAGAGTGTCTGACGACCCAAAGAAGTACGGTGCTATGACTTAAAGCATGTCTACCTTAGAGACCAGCATTCATAGAGTTAGGCTCATATCTGCATCATATGTTCCATATCACATTGCATTATTATATGTTCTGAATGTGTATGATTTCTAATTATGGAATAACTTCCTTGCTGAGTTCTTCGAACTCATTCCTTTTGTGCAAATGTTTTAGATTACATTCCAGGTACCGAAGATTACGATGGCACCTGCTATGAGGCGGACTATGATTCCACATACTACCCTCCGGGTAGTGGCGTCGGTGAGGATTCGTATATTGGAGCCGAGGAGGATTATTATTCGCACCAGGGTTAGCCCCACGGTTGTGCGGGAGTGGCGCAACGCTGGGTTTACTTCATCCGTACTGTTGAGGAGACTACTATTAGTATAGAAGAAACCCTAGCATAGTGCCCCATTCCCCTGGTGTATTTGTGGAACCATTGGTCTTGTAACTAACTTATCTTTGAGATTATCTTTTGACACTTAGACTTGTATTTGACGTTATCACACTTCTTTTCCGCTGTTCTGAGAGAGTGGTTATCATACCTTCTCTCACCCTTATGATTATGCTTTAATGTTATTGCCTTCCGCACTCTGATTTATTTAGTCTTATCTTATTTATGATATTTAGTATTAACTGTTTTTACCATTGATTATTACTGTTCATGATTGTGTTACCGTGTATGTGGGAGGCATGGACCTCAGATCATTGATCCTTGGACTGTGGATCACATCCCGGTATTCCAAATGGGGTACCGGCTGGGTGGATGTGACAGTTTGTCTAGCAGTGTTTGGCTAGGATCTCCCCGTTATATCAGACCTGATTCAGAAGGGTATTGAGACCGAACGACCCGTGGTAGCAATGGGGATTCATGGGCGCTCAAGACCTGTAACCAACCCGTGAGGGGACATGAATCACATTGTGGGGTCCATTTATTGGTAGGGTTGCAAATAGTTAGACCTGGGCTCACGGGCGCTCAAGACAGGTAACCAACCCGTGAGAGGACGTGAGAGCTTCCCATCTATTATTTGTGGATGGCCAATAGGATTGATGAGTCTGTAGTCTAATGGTTGGAGCCAGAGGATACGCTGACTCTAGTGTGAAGGATACAGAACCACGTCAGTCAGGGCCACAGGGGAAGTATCTAGAACTCACAAGATATGACTCAGTAGAAGACTTACATTGGGCTAGGCTTCCCCTTGACATGCGCCACTACTTAGACCAATGGTTATGTGAGAGAGCGGTGACTTAAACCCCAGCCATGGATTTGTCCCAAGGGATGCCAGACCCACTACCAACCGATGATGTGTGATTTGAGACCTTCCCAAAAAAAAGTATGGTGCTATGACTTAAAGCATGTCTGCCAATAGAGACCAACATACACAGAGTTAGAATTCATACATGCATCATTTGTTTCATGCCATTTTGCAGTATGCTATGTTTTGTATTCACGTTATTTATGTTGTTATGGTATCACCTGCCTTACTGAGTTCTTTTGAACTCACTTCTTTTTGTACAAATGTATTGTTAGACTTTCCTGAAGAAATAGAGGAACTTGATGGTCATTACTATGAGACACCCACCGATGAAGCATACTACCACCAAGGTACCGATGAACACGAAGATCACACCAAAGACCCCTCGGTGGACTATACTCCGTACCAAGATTAGACCTACTCGAGAGTGGAAGCGGCCTTGTTTTATGTCTTTACTTATGTTATGGGGATATACATTATGAGTTAGAAAAGACTTTAGTTTAGTTGCTTATTCCTTTCCTTCCTTTTTTGAGAACTAGTTGTAAACCTTATTTGTGTTCGAACTACTTTTCCGTTGCGATATGGGGAGTGATTTCCGCGCACTCCACATTATGATTAGTCACATATTGGTATCATTTCTTTTCGCACTCTAATTATATCATTTCTCTCTTTCTTATTTGATTTCATTGTTTATGGTATATTACTTAGATTATATCCGTGTTCATGATTATGTTATTGCGATATGTGGGAGGTTGGTTACTCGATACTTGATCCTTGGGACTGTGGATCACACACCCGGCTACGCCAGGTAGGGTACTGGTTGGGGGGATGTGACAGTAACATTGTCAGGAGATTCTCTGATCAAAAGACACTTGACCAATTCCCTTATTAGTGGGGAAATTGATCTTCATGTGCTTCGTTGAAACCACCACTCCTAGCTTTGTCAAGGATGTCCTGCCGAGTATAACATTATACGCCGGAAGCTCTTGAACCACCAAGAAATTCACCCGAATGGTAGCTTCTTTGGGAAAATTTCCAACCAAAAGATCCAACTGAACTGATCCTTCAGCCACAGCCGATGACCCAGCAAATCCATATAAATATGTGGATGATGGCTCCATCAAATCCTCCTCGATCTTTAGTTTATGATAAGCTTCATAAGATAAAAGATCTGCGAAAGAGCTAGTATCGACCAATACTCTATGTACTTCCCGACGTCCAATCTCCATTTTGATGACTATGGCATCATCATGAGGTGTGCAAATACCTCTCTCGTCTTCATCGTCGAAGGTGATCGAACTTTCACCATTCAGTCTTTTCTGCTTTTGCACCTCTCCAGTTCCAACGAACTTAGATTTGGCCTTCAGCTTGCGGAGTGACTCCGGTTGGGGTCCCCCAAAAATAGTCAAGATAGGAGATCGGCTAGCACCGACCACTTCCTTTCCCTTTTTTGACTTGGGAGGCTCGACCTGTCGCTCTCAGCTTCCCGAACGATCCCTCTTCTCGATAGCTATTCTCGGCTCCGTTGGTCGTCCTTTAATGAAACTTGAGAGATGTCCTTGAGAAATCAACCTCTAAATGTCGGCCTTCAGGTGCCTGCAATCATTGGTGTAATGTCCGTAATCTTTGTGAAAATAGCAATACCTCTCCATGTTACGTTCTCCAGGCTTGGACACGCCCTTTGGAGGCCATTTCAAGATATCCTATCTCTTGATGATATTCAGGATCTCTGACCGAGGAGTATTCAATGGTGTGTACTCGCTTTGATCGAGAGAACGCTACCTCCACAACAGACAGGGCTTTCTGGCTCGATAATTATTGGGTTGCCTAGGCTTCTGTTTCTTTTCATGAGCCTTCTGTTCTTTGGTGGAGGCTTTCGTGTCCCCCTGACGTGTGTCTAGAATCTCCGTCACTTCTGCTTGCTTTGGACACCTTTGCACCAGTTCAGCATAAGTGATTGGCATGTCTTGAAGTAATAACTCCAAGAGTCTCCGGTTTGTGAGTCCAGTGAACAAAGCAGTTTTAGCTACCTGTTCATCCAGATTCTCAATCTCCATAGTAACTTTGTTGAATCTTTTCAGGTACTCCCGAATTGATTCGTTCTTCCCTTGCTTGATGGTAAATAGAGTCTCCTCCGTCTTTTTGATCGGGATTCCACTCTGGAAACGACCAATAAATTTTTGCGCCAACTCCTCAAAATCGGCAATTCTTCCCAAAGGAAGATTTGAAAACCAATTCTGTGTTGCAACGGTCAAAGATGAACCGAACACCCTACAAAGGATTTCGTCGAATTACCAGCCACAGGCCATAGTTTGCTGGTAATAGCTAATATGAGTGACGGGATCTCCCGAACCATTGAACGAAGAAAACGTTGGGAGCCGAAAATTGTGAGGAAATACAAATCCAACTATTGCCTCGACGAAAGGGGTCTTCCTGATGACCGAATAGATATCATCGGCCATCTTCCCTCAGGAGAGAAATCCCAACCTTTGATTATCTACACATTCCTGACCAATGTGGACTTAACGTCCACCACCGGTTCGATAGCTATCACAACCAGAACGCTTCGAGGTCGGCGAGTGAGTGCGTACTCCTTTGCCCAACCTCATTAATGACCCGGTTTGGCTTGATTGCGGTCGGTCATACCGATCATTCCTTCTAGGTAGCTCCCTCATTCTTCATTCTCTATCTCGCTCTCAGGAATTCCCTCACCGGTTCAGACCATAATTTTGGCCACCTGCCGGTTGCCTATCTCCTTGCTGGGAATGCCCTCGCAGTGATGGTATGAGCGTCTCTTCTTCTCCAACACGCCTTCTGGCCTCCTGATGGTTAGGAGCCTGGGGAGCCACCAGTTGTCTGACCAACGTGCGAAGCGTCTGGTTCATCTCCAAGAATTGGAGCTGCATTTGATCCAACTGTTGTTGGAGAGGATTCGGAGGGTTTAATTGATCATTACCCCCCTTGTACTCCATCTTCTCATACTTCACAAGCACGACTTCCTTCAGGGATATCTTCTAGATTGTTTCCACCAGGAAATTGAATGTCAGCCTCTTGCTGAGCCGCCGCAACTACGGCTGTTGCTGCTGACCTGGTAACCATGACTTTTTGAAGTGTTTCCCGTAGACGGCGCCAAATGATGCCTCCAAAATCTGCTCAGCCCTTAGTTCACTTGAGAATGACCGGCAAAACAAATGTCAAATGTGGCCCGACCGTGGGGGTCGGGAGTCCACCTCCGATGGCTAAGTCAGTTAATGAACTGATCACAAAGGCTCTGACTAGTTGCAGAGCTAAAGTATGAATACGATAACTGGGAATACGATTCAGATACCTTCTTTATACGTAGATTTTGACTTATATAGAGTTTATCTCTTAATCCCGTTCGTTGAACTCGTACGTGCTTTCTTCTGGTGATCGTCCGATCCTGACGGTTAGACCCGTTAGTGGGGTAATGGACAACTTCCCTTGGTTGCACGATCTTGATGCTAAGGTGTGGCAGTTATCCGAGTTGGCATGTCCGCTCCCGCGAGTGCTGATAACCGTCTCTTTGACGAGTTATTCATCCCGAGAATCTCGGACTCGTGCTTGCCTGCTAACCGTGTTAGGTTTCTTCCTGAACACGCCATCTTCGAACCCGGTTCGCTTGAACCTAAATCGGTCGGTTCGTCCCCGACCGGGGTTGAGGGTTGAACCAAGGACGGACCCGGTTCAACAATATTTTTTCCCATATTAGTTTGTTTACCAATTGACGGAACAAACTAGATCAAATGACGAGGAGTAAAACACCTATAACTCTCCATTATCTTGTATTTTTGTCTTTACTTCTAAATTTTTTTTAAATGAATATGTCGAACACTAATTTGTAGTTTAGTTAACCAAAAAATACCACTAATTTATAGCTCAACGTACCTTTTAGAAACAAACAAAAAATTCTTAAATGGAAAATATGTCTTCAAAGCAAAAACATTACTCGTGGAAATCAAACTAAAATCAAATAGAAAAAAACAGATTAAATAGCAAGTCAAACTACAACTACAAGGAATAAAAGAGAAGAGTGAGTCTTGTTTTGAAGTCCTTGAGATTGAGGAGCAAAAATACCAAGTCAAACTACAACTACAAGGAATAGAAGAAAAGAGTGAATCTTGTTTTGAAGTCCTTGAGATTGAGGATATTTTCTTTTCTCACGCCTTGCTATTATATATTTAAAAAGAAATTTTATATAATTATTTAGAGATAGATTTCTTGTCTAAATGTGTAAGTAAGGCATCAGAAAAATTCGACTCATACACTCCAAGGGCCAAGTCTACTTAATTTTTCCGTTTCTTTACTCCATCAAATGTTTGTGTGTTTTTATATATATTTTTTTTAATTTTTTATCTTCTAACTTTTATGTAGAATTTAAAATTTATAACAAGTTGTGCACAATTTCTATTGTACACAGTCATACTTATATATACCAAATAAGTGGCTGAGAAAGCAAATAAATTAGAAGGCTATTTTGAACTTTTCAAATTTAAAATTAAGCATTTAATCTCAACATATACATTGTTGTGCACAGCAGAGATGTATACAACAATGGATTTTTTTCTATTAAAAAAGAAAAAGGAATGCTTTGTTTGAAGGTAAAAATGACAAAAGTTATTCCCTAGTTATCAAGTTTGAATGACTTTACATATAAAACAACATATTAGTCTTTCATTTGGTATAAAAAGTGCATTGCTATGCAAAACAAAGATGTACACAACAGAGGATTTTTTTTTTTTTTAGTAAAAATAGACAAAAGTAATTTTTGGTTGGAAGGTAAAGTTGACAAAAGGTATTCCCTGATTACCAATTCTTGTATGACTTTACATATAAAACAACATAATCAAACAACAACAACAACAATAAGCCCCCTAGCTTTTCTAGTTCCTTCAGTATGGATTATATCACTTTTCCGTACATGGGCATTTATAGGTCTCCGTTGAATGTGGTCGTGCCACCTCAAACGACTTTCTCGAAGCTTATCACTTATGGGAGCAACTCCCAGACCAACTCTAATATGATCATTTCTTATCTTACCCATCCTAGTTTTGTCACTCATCCATCTTAGCATCCTCATTTCTGCTACACTGAGGATAATGATAATTAAATAGCTTCTGATTAAGTTAAGTTATCTTGTATGATTTTCTACGAGTATTGCTCATGGTTTTAGTGCCCAGCGTTCATCAATAAGGAAACTGACGTGATATAGGATCAGTGCCGACACGATCAACAGACTCACATTTATTTGATCTTGATTTTTATTAAAAGGTTAAATTTTCTTTTACCTTTGACTTGGGTCAATATTTTACCATATTGACCGTCACCACCGCTATGGTTTAAAACTGTCTTATGATACCACACGATATGATACGATACTAGTTGATTTGTATCCATTGGATAAAGTCGATATAAAACATATCTTGATGTAATCCATTGGATTACATCAAATGTATTAGTCAGTACGATATAGTACTCAATATAAGACATATGTCTCTTAAAATCGTTTGACTAATATGGTACTTGATACTAATGCTTTAAATCTTGACCACCACCATTTCAAGAGGTGTTTCTAATTCTTTGAAATATATTTTTTCAGAAAAAAAAAATTTTATTGCTGAGACGAACAAATCCTATCGGTAAAATAAAAAGACAATTATAAGTGGTAAGTCATTCCAATTCAAAATATGATATGAGAAACATCACACTCCATCCACTCTTAAGGCAAATACACCTCCAGTCGTTTTTGTCTTCTAAGAATCAAAAAGAGACTATAGATTAAGAGTGTCAATTCAGTATTAAAATCATTTACATAAAACATATATTATAATATTTCACCGTTTCAAAAACAATATGATACGATACGATAATAGTTTTTAATTCAAACCATTTTTACGGGTGAAATAATTCAAGCCATTAGAGACAGTATGAATTAAAATGCATAACGATATAGAGACAGTTTTACAAAAATAGATCCAATACAGTACAATATGGTTTTGGCTCAAAGTTCATCGACATAAAAAAATTCATGGACAAGTATTGGATGAGTCTGGTCCTTTGTCAAGCTATTCACAAAAAACAAGGTTGGAAAGAATCCACCTTTGACCCTCTCTCACATTTCATTTGTCTATATTCTGGATAAGGAGGTATAGAGTTTGGAACTATTCCATCATCACAAGCCAATGCATATTCACCGGAGACAGACTAACCTGTGAACCTTTTAAGATATAAACCATCTAGGAAGATGACCTCTCCATTGGGTGGCAACTGCGCTGAACTTTGATGATATTGTTTGACTTTTATTTTTTATTATTGAACAAAAAAAATCTGATAAGATATGAAGTAAAAAATATACAAAATATATAGAACACGCCAAACAAAGAAATTAAAACCCCACCTTCTTAACAAGCAAGACATTAAAATAATAATAATAGTAATAGTAAGTAGTTTTTTTTCTTTTTCTAAACTTATATTAGGATTTTGTAATTGTAAATATATTTTTTTTATATTTATAACTCAGGATGTTAGACATAGGGGGACGTTTGTAATAGAATAAATTCCATAGAATGTAAACATAATTATTTGCAACCACAGGGACGATGTACATATAATTTATTAAAAGAAAAATCTAAAAAGAGGAAATTGAGTTATTGAACATGATTGGTTTCTTTATGATATGTTCAAAAACTAAGGTTGTTCCGACTTATCTTCTCCTCCCCCCCCCCCCCCCCCCAAAAAAAAAAAAAAAAGAAAAAGAGAAACCGAATTGCTCAACCTTGACAAATTTAGGCAACTCGGTTTTTTTTTCATCATCAAACTAGTCATAGGGGGGCTCATAGGCCAATGATGGGTGGGGGGGGGGTGAGACGGGGGAGTAGGTCTAGAGAGTTGGAGGTTCAAACTTAATACCTTCTTGGTCTTTATGTCTTTGCATAGGAGGCTACCACCACTAGGCAAGAAACACATCCACCAACTCTGTCAACTCACCTAGATCCACACTGATTTCCCAATAATATTTTTAAAACTAATGAATATTATTCATGATCATCATTTAAAAGATATGCAAGGGGACCCCTACATGCCCAAATTGAACATAGCATGGGAAGGAAGCAATAGTTAGAGGTGGTTATCAATAGTTGCCTCTTCGAGTTATTTGGATTGTCATCCAAAGGAAGTTGTTGGTAGTTGCCTATGAGTAGTTAGTATTTATAATCTATAAATAGTCATCATTTTGTACTCAAAAGATGCACAAATCAATCAAACAATAATGTTCTTTGCTCTATTTAGGTTTGTAGTGTAGTTGAACTCTAGTTTGGAGCTTCTAGTGGAGTCATGCGAGGCCCAACAGAATTTAAATAATTTTGGAGCAGCTTCTTTGGCCGTGGACTCTAGTTTTGAAATTCAAAACTCCTTAGATGCGGCTAAGTGTTTTAATTCAATTGGTAAACTTCCTTTGGGGAGTTCACTAGCGGGACCTACAGATAAGCTCGAAAGTGGTTCGGCCAGTCCATTTGAATTTCAAAAAGTGCTTGTTACAAGTAAGAGTTCTAAGCAAATTGGAAACCCTTCTTTGGGGTGTTCATTGGTGGGACCTGAAGTTGCAAATTTTATTAGAAGTTCGGCCAATGAAGGAACTAGGGAGGATGATTTGGACTGTTGTGGGGCCCATCAGAATTCGACCAAGCTGGAGAGTTCGGCCAATGATGGAAATTTGTAATTGAAAGTAGTTATTCCACTTTCGTCTTTGTCTATATCAGTGCGGGCTGAAGGTTCTCCTCGTCGAAAGCCTAGTCGTCTGAAGAAGGCTCACGCAGTGAAGAAAGTAATTATGGCAGCGGAATTCAAGAAGGTAGATGCAGCTTTAGAGAAAGTATCTACAGTGAATAAGAGCCTCTCATTGGGAGATGATAGTGTTGCTATGTAACTATTGCTATGAAGCTTTTCTTTTGGAATATTTGCGGCATTGGTAATGCGTATGGGAAGAGAGCTTTTAAACCTTTGTTAATGTCTAATCAACCAGACACTTTTTTTTGTCTGCTGAATCAAAAGTGGAAGTCAACTGGAAGATTTCACATTGTTATCATGAAACTAATACAATGACAGATTTTTTGGCAACTTCAGCAACTAGGACGGGAACTTCTGAAATTAACATTCATTGATCAGCTTCTATTCTTAAAGATCTTGATTTGGATGCATCTAAACGTCCATGATATCATTTCTAATGAGTTAGTTGTTGTCAATTATGAGTAGGAACCAATGAGGAAGGGTGTATTGGGGGCAATTGTTGTTGCGGGTGAGCAAGGTAGGTACTAATTGCTGTATTTCTTTTATTTTTCTTCTTTTCGTTATAAAATGACCCTTTTAGCGAAAAAAAGGTTTGTAGCATAGTTTTCAGTGGTGTAATTTGGTTCAAGTCCACCACCAATGGACTCCACGAATTTATGTTGTCTTCTCCTAAAAGGCATCAAAATCCTAGATATGCTAAAGCATAGAAAAACCTATTATTAACTTCATCGGATTCTTTAGGTCATTTTTAGGCCCTGTTAAACTCAATTTCTAAAGAAGCAAATTCAAACAATTTTTTAGAAACCGAAGAAAAATTTTTAAAATGAAATATGTTACTTGTGAAATCAAACTAAAATCAAACAAACTACCTATGCCCAGTCAAACTAGAACTCCTAGAAGCAAAAGACAAGTGAATATTATTTTGAAGTCTTCCATATGGTGGATAATCATCCTTGACACTGCTTTTTTTTTTTTTTTTGGTGAAAACCTTGACAATGCCATTACATATTCAGAAGAGGATTTGACCTTGTAATTATTAGAGACAGACATCCTTCTAGAAATTTGTGGTGGGGGCATTAGGAAAATTTAATGTATTTCATTTGAAAAATCCTATGTGATTTCTTCTTTAATTTCTTCACTTTTGAAGTATTTTTTCTTTATTGTTGCCAGGGGTGGTGGTCTAGAGGTCTCAAGCTCACTCTCATATGTTTGGTTGTTCCTATATTTTAGGTTCAAATCCCCTCTATTTCTCTCATTGGCCAATTATGTGCTCTTTGTCATGGCTTATGCTTGTACTGGTAGCTCACAGGACTGATGTTTGCATAAGTTAAATTCTAAAGTTCAAACATTGCGTAGCAGGAAACACAAGATTACCACTACTACATCCCCTTTTTTTATCCTACCAATAGAAAAATGTGTTTATTTATTTATTTATTTATTTATTTATATTTTCAATAACCAGGGTGTCGCATAAACGTCATTTAACAAACAAACAAACAAACAAACAAGAAAAAGGACAAAATTAATCTTTTTTAGAGAGGAAAAGGACACAAAAGTTATTGTGTGATTATCAAGTCATGTATGACTTTGTATATAAAATAATAGAGTCAAAGATATTAATAAAGGGCACATGGTAGTTATTTTATTATTATTATTATTATTATTATTTCGGATTAAAGGGACATGATAGTTACTTCTTTTTTTTTTTGATACATAAACGGTGTTAAAAAAACCCAAATCATTTTAAAGAGAGCTGGTCAAACGATCCACCTGAAGGAACTCCTCCATACCTTGAGGGGGTTCCTAAAAGAAATGCGTAGGAGACTCCAATGTTGTTGTTCTCTTCGCCATCCAATCGGCAACCATATTTGCTTCTCTATTAGTATGAGTAATGATGATATTTCCATGCAAATCTACCAACTCTCGAATCGCCACAATAATCCTTGTCATCCTTCCTTGATTTTGAGCACTCGGTTTCAAACAATCGATTGCTTGTGAAGAGTCAGACTCCACGTAAACAGGTAGCATAGTTCTTTCTACTGCATAGGATATGCCTACACAAATAGCATGGAGCTCAATTTCGAGAACACTTGTCTTGGGGATTCTATGCACAAAACCTCCCAAGTACACCCCTTCTAAGCTGCGAAAAACCCCTCCAATTTGATTGAAATATTCTTTACCAACTGCAGCATCTACATTGCATTTTAGCCACCCTTCCATTGGTCTTTTCCACTTTGCCTTTCTTCTAACACTTTGTGATAATGATTGTGGATTATTTTCCTGGGTCCAAGCTGCCTCCACATGTGAGTAGTATTCTTTTATTATTTCCACCCCTCTCCCTGGTCGAGTGAAGTCTTCTTCATGATTATCACGATTTCTCCAACCCCACAGTAGATATAGTGTGATGGTGAAATCGGCTGACCATCCTTTCTGTTGTTGTGATAGATTTCCACATATGTTTAGGTAAAGCCAATCACGACGATTACAATTGAAGAAATGTCCTTGTTGATTCATTGGGATTAATCATTTCCATACTCCACTCGCATATTGGCAATCTCTAAATACATGTAGACTAGTTTCGGCTTCATGAAGACAGAAGTTACAGAAGAAGTGGTTCATGAGTCCCATTTTCCACTTCCTATCATTAGTTAGCAGCCTGTTCAGACTTAGAACCCACATGAAACAAGAGATTCTTTGCGGCACCTTTAACTTCCAAATGGCCTCCCAATACCTGTTATCAAAAGAAATGTCCACATCAAGACTATTGGAATCTTCTAACACTTCATATGCAGATTTTATTGTAAAACATCCATTCTGTGATGGATTCCATAGCCATACATCCTTTCCTCCACCTGTACTTGGCAGTGGGCATGCTTCAATTTTAATGCAACAATCAGAAGGTAATATATTTTCGAATTTTTCCTTTCTCCAACCTCCATTTCCAGCCACATATGATGATATTTTTTCCTTACTCATTCCACTGGGTATATCATATATAACTTTTGACTTAAGGTTCTGCCCCACCTCCAGCCAATTATCTTCCTAGAAAAAAGATGAAGTTCCATCGCCAACATCAACTTTGTTGTTGCTAAGCACTTTGGGAGCCACAGTACAAATTGCTTTCCAGATGGGAGAGTCACTCGGACTAGCTTTGAATTTCTCTTTTCTCCTACTGCTTCCATATTTTGCCTGCAAAATTGGTTTCCAGATAGTATTATAATTTAAGAACCCCCAAGCAAGCTTCATCTGGAAAGCTTCATTCACCTTAACGAGATTTCTAAAGCCCAATCCACCTATCTCTTTTGGTTTGCAGATAGTGTCCCACCCAATGAGATGAGATCACCTTTTGTTTTGAGTATCATCCCATAAAAAACCTCTAGCTGATTTTTCAACATCTTGAAGTATTCCTTTTGGTAAGGGTCCTAACTGCATAGAGAAACTGGAATAGCCATAATAATTGATTTAGCAAGGGTTATTTTGCAAGCCAAAGAAAGTGAGTTAATTAACCTTCCAATTCGACAATCTACTCTTCACTTTAGCTAAAATATGGTTTTCCTTCTTAACACGTCCATTCCAGATTTGGGTTCTTAGATATTTACCAATTTCTTTTGTTTCAGTGAACTTGCTGACATGGGTGATGTCTCTAGCTTGAATGCAACTGACATTTCTAGAAAAGAAAATTCTGGTTTTTGAAGTACTGACCTTGCTACCAGAAGCCATACAAAAATTGTTGAGACAATCATTGATTGTTGCTATATGTTCAATTGTAGTTTCGGCAAAAAGAAGTACATCATCTGCAAACAATAGATGGGAAATGCATGGCCCGGTCCTCCCAACTTTGATAGGTTTCCATCGCCCCTCACTTACAACATCCTGTATACAATGTGATAACCTTTCTATGCACATCACAAAAATATAGGGTGACAAAGGATCTCCTTGCCGAATGCCCCTAGTGGGTTGGAAAAAATTTGTATCTTCCCCATTCCAAAGAACACCCAGCTGTGCTGTGGTTATACACTTCATAATCACATAATCAAACTACTCGGAAGATTGGCCAGTATGAGGGTTTCTTGTATGAAGCTCCACCTAATCCGATCATAAGCTTTCTCAAGATCAATCTTGATGGCCATAGTGAGTTGTTTGTTGGATTTATTACGCATAGTATGAAATATTTCTTGTGCAGTAATGATATTTTCCTATATATGTCTCCCTGGAACGAAGTTGACCTGATTTGGAGATATGAGGCCTGGCATATACTCTTTTAATCTAGCAGTAATAACCTTAGTAATTATTTTCATGCTCACATTACATAGAGAAATTGGCCTAAATTGAGAAATTAACTCAGGTTTGTCCACTTTAGGGATGAGGGCTAGATATGTTTCATTCAATTTGGCATCTATTTTTCCTTCAAAAGCCTCTTTCACCATCCTAGTGAATGCTTGCCCTACCACTTCCCAAGATTTTTGGTAGAAGGCAACTTGGAATCCATCAGGACCAGTTGCCTTCCATGGACTAATCTGTCTAACCGTCTTGTAGACCTCATCTTCATCAACCATTTTCCCAAGTTACAATAACCAATCATGATTTAATGTAGGAAAGCAATGAAGGGAGTGAATTACCTGGCTATTGGATTGCTCCTCGGAAAATAGATTTTTATAAAATCCAATGACATGTGCCTATAGCTCAGCTGGATCGCGAATCCATTCACCTTCATCAGATTTTAGTTCTTCAATCTTATTCCGCCGTCTTCTGGTGATGGTTGAAGTATGAAAATATTTTGTGTTTCTGTCCCCATATAACATCCACATTTTTCTAGATTTTTGTGCCCACATAATCTCCTCTCTATCAAGAAGTTTTTCCAATTCAGCTCGCAGTTCTTTTTCAAGTTTCTTGAGGAAAGGGTTAAGTAATCTATCTGCTAGCAATTACTTTAGGAAAATCTCTATGAGTCATCCACATAGCTTCAAACCAAAACACTTTCTTTTTCCTTTTTTGAACTATAGGCTGCAAATCAATGACTAGTGGGTGGTGATCAGATTTAATTCTAGGCACAACCCTAACTACAACATCAGGATAAAGTACTCTCCAATCAGCATTGCACATACCTCTATCGAGTCTTCTATATGTTCTCTTGTAACCCTCCCATTTAGGTCCACGCCACGTGAATTTTGGTCCCACTGCTCCCATATCAATAAGATTACACCTGTTAATATATTTGCTGAAGTTCTCACATCTTTTAATCTGAACTGCTGCTCCTCCCTTTACCTCTGATTCATCTAGGACATCATTCAAATCTCCAGCTAAAAGCCATGGTAGTTTAAACTGATCAGCTACAGTTGCCAATTCCTCCCAACAAAATCGTCTACTGCCTTCCTGTGGACTAGCATATATAGCAGCAAAAATCCAAGGAATATTATGTTTATCCATAATTTTGAACAAAAGGAATTGGGGGTGTTCACAAAGTAACTTCACCTTCAATTCACTGTTTAAAAAAATGCACCAAATTCCCCCTGCTAGACCTATTGCATCACTCCGATAACTGGCAACACCTTTCATTTTCTATATAACTTTTGCTACTCTTTCACCACTTATTCGGGGCTCAATAATTACTATGCAATCTGGATTATAAGTACTTCTGTAATGCTTGAGAGTAGAGGTGAAGGCTTTACTCCCTGCTCCTCAGTAGTTCCAGCAGAAAACTATCATTAAAAATCAATTATTTTGGGGGATCTCCCCATCTATCATCATCTCTTCCCTAATAGCGGAATTATCTTCACTGCTCTTTCCACATAAATCATCCATCCTCTGATCCTTCAAGCATGGTTCTTGGCAATGATCCGGTGGCTTGCCATGGTCCCTTAATATATTTGTTTTCCTTCCTTCCTGACTCCACTCTAAGGCAGAATTGGTTAGTGTTGAATTTTGAATATTCGGATTTCGATTTTCCTGATTTGAAGGAGCTGCCACTGGGTTATTGCTTATCACTTTATCACTGCTGTCCTCATTTCCAATCCTGAATTTTGCATTCGCTAATAATTCTGGTATCCTATAGTGGTGCTGTGTTTGAGACTCTGTAATTTCTTTTTCTGGCACATGTCTCTCAAATTGATTACCATCCAATACCACATTATAATCCTTATTGTTTTGGCTTCTATTCTTCACATGTCTGTCATGATTCAAAGAATTTAGTTGCTCAGATGAGGTCACATCAACTTCCCTAACTACATTAGGATTTTCTCCCAATATATCTTGGTTATTCTCCGTACTAAGGGCCATGAATCTTGATCCAGATACCACTCTTCTAGCTAAGTTTCCTCCTGCCACAAAATTCTCTACCCCTCTATCACTCCCACCGACGTCCCCTCCTCCCATCATTTTCCTCTTGTAACGTGGTTTTTGGGCGATTATCCATGGTCCATAAGTATCAGGAGGAGGGAGATTGTTTCTACCTGTAGCATTGATCGGCTTTGCTTGGGCTTCCTCTCCTTCATTATTAGTAGGCTCTATTATATCCTCGTTTCTTGTAGATGGACACTGATCTTGATTATGACCGAACTTCCCGCACTTGAAGCACAACAGGTGTAGCGATTCATAGAGGATTTGATGCACTCTTTCTTTCCTCCTGAATTAGATAATAATGGTTTTTGCAAATTGATCTCCACACAGACCCTTGCAAACCTTCCTCGTGTGGCAGCCTCCGTAGTGGAATCAACTTTAATAACCTTCCCTATCTTTCCTGCAAGATTAGATAAGAAGTGTGTATCAAAGTATTCAATTGAAACTCCTGGGAACCGTACCCACACCACTAATTTTCGAACCTCTGCTTATGCTGGGTTAAAATCAAGTTCCCACTTTCTAATGGAGAGATAATGATCGCCAACAATCCAAGGACTCGTAGTTAGCACTTTCCTGTAGTCTTCCTTTGCTCCAAATTTTGCAATGAAAATTCATTCCCTATATCAATTAGGTCTAGAGAGCCTACCGGTTTCCATACTGCAGGCAGACGCTTAGATAAGAACAGGAATCCCATCGATCGCCCTACTAATTTAATTATGAGCGATTGTTGCCAAAGAGCTCGCAACCTCTCCTTCTCCTTTTTTGATAACACAATTGTCGGGCATAATTTCTCTTCCTCCTTAAGAATTTCTTCATCAATCTCCTCACTATCCGTCTCCCAATCCGAAAGCCCCATGTAGGAAAACCCATCGTTGTCATATCCTTCGTCTTCCATCTTCAGGTCATAAGACATCTTCTGGTCATCTTCTATTCGAGAGGTGGATCTTGCGCCTCTAATCGTATCGACATAAGAACGAGAGGAAGTTGAATCTATGCGCCTCGATCTGTGTCAACCTACGAACAAGGAGAAGAAGAATTTTTTGGATCATCCCCTTGGCATGGTCGTCCACACTTTACTTTCTTGCTACTTCTTTTCAATTGATCGAGTTCCTCCGTCGAAGCACCAATCACCGCTAAGCTCTCATCCAATATCATTGCTAAGGCTTTTTTTCTTCTATTGGCACGATTTAGATCACTGAAAGAGAACCTTGGAGCTTCAATCGCAGAGCAGCGATTGAGCTCTACAAACTGCCTTCTGGCACATGATAGTTACTAGTTATACTGTTTTTTTATTTGGGAATGTGGTGATTGATCTAAATTGTTTGGCTGAACAGTCCTAAAAATCTTATCATTAAATTAGTAGAATTAAATCTAGATCATCCATCATAAATAGTTCAAATTTAATTCAATAAATTTAATGGTAAGATTTATTTGCACAACCGTTCAACTATATTTATGCATTTTAATTTTTATATAAAAAAAAAAGAAAAAAAAAAAAGACTGAGCATATATCACATCATGATCAATACCCATGAAAAACACAGCTAAAAAATCACATGGGTTCGTAGACATGAGACACTACTCAATCTTTTTCTTTTCTATTTTATTTTAATTTTTTGTATATAAAAATAAAAAAGCAGTGTAACTATTAACTATCATGTGATATAAGATCGTTGTCGACACAATTAATGGTCTCACATTTGTTTGATCTTGATTTATACTAAATTTTTTTTTTTTACCTTTTTACCCTTGTTCATGTACTGTTTGTTTTAAAGGCAATATAGGTATCTTCTGATGCAAGCAATACATGGTACTAATACTTAAAACCATGGTCCCATTTTGGCCAAAAAAAAAAAAAAACCATGGTCCCACACTCGATTTCCTATCTTAAGGTCTGAATCATTCTTCGTGACATTTTTTAGCATCCATGACCAAAAAAAAAAAAAGAGGACCCCATCATCATACAAGGAAAAAGAAAAGAAGAACTTTTAGAACAACTCTTTTTAGTGCCACATCCAATGAAAGACCAATGTGGAATTAGGATTTGGGGAAGTAGATATATAAATCCTTCCGTCTACTTAATCACTGTATTTTGTTTTAAAGTATTTTACAGTATAATACAATACTAATCAATACTTTCAATATAGTACTCTCTTTTTTCTTAAGAGACACATATAGAGTGCATCAAAATGTATTGATCAGTATGATCTAATATTCAATACATGACAATACGTCTCTTAAAATCATTTGACCAATATACCCATGCTTTAAACTCGCACCATGTCAAGATATGTTTATGCTTCTACGAAGAACCTTTAAGGAAACAAGTGCATTCTTCTATTAGTGGGAAAAACAAATCCTGCCCCTTAAATAAAGAGAATGCAATTATAAATGGTAAATCATTCCAATTCAAAGTAGCAGATGAGATTCATCCCACTCCATCCATTTCAAATGCAAATACATCCTGTGTCATTTTTACCTTGTAAGAATGAAAAAGACACTTTAGGGTAAGAGTGTCAATTCAGTTTCCAAACCACATACCAAAACCATCTGTATAAAACCATTTTATATGTAACTGTTTCAAAAACATTACCGTATAGTTTTGTTAGAAAGATATTGGAGTGATACCATATGATAACAATTTTGGATTACATATGCCATTCGCAACAGTCACACCCATAACCTCTTTACTAAGAATTATGAGTCTTCACTAGTGGTATATATATATATATATCCTTTAGTTTAATTAGAACAAATAAATATATAAGTAGATCATTTGATGCCTTACTTTGTATTGTTTGAACTACTTAGTACTAGGGGGGAAAATTTGTACTAAAAAATCCATTTAGTACCATGTAGTACCGAGAAAGAAACTAAAAAAATCCATATCATAACGATATAGAAATAGTTAACAAAAGTAGATCTTATACTGTATGGTATGGTTTTGAATTTAAGTAGAAAATTTTTATATTGTATCAAAGTTGTACTGCCTGGCACCCTTAATTTAGGGTGGATCAAATTCATGGACATGCAAGAACATTTTTTTTTCATTACCATTTTATGTTTGCCGTATATTTTTTATAAGGAGAAATAGATTTTTGGAACTATTCCATCTGCTGCAGCCATGCAAATAACTGTGGATCTTTTTGGCCAAAAGGATCTGACTTCCTATTAGCTATCGTTCTAGAAATATTTTAAGATGGATATCTATTGACTTGTAATTCTTAAAATGTTGATAAAAGGATCTGATAAGAAATGAAACATAGAAGGAAAAAAAAAAGTGAAAAATATAAAATATAATAAAACACTCTAATCAACGAAATGAAACCCATCTTCCTGCCAAGCAAGACATTAAAAAAAAAAAGAAGAAAAAATTAATTAATTGAATTTGAACTACAACTTGTTTACAATCAAACTCTACAACTTGTTAATACTTTAACTATAACTCTGATGCGTCCAAAATCTGCTCAGCCCTTGGATCTTCACGTGATGTCCTGCAAAACGAAAGCATCAGATGTGGCCCGACCGCTGGGGTCGGGAGTCCACCTCCAAAGACTAAGTCAGTTGATGAACTTAATCACAAACGGCTCTGCTAGAAGCACGGAGCTAATGAATGAATGAAGAAACGGGAAAGGTGATCTAGATAGCAGAACGCTGATAGTCTAGGTCTATCAGTATGTATCTGAACCTGAGTCTCAGATAGTATTCTTTTTGATCGATTGATCCGTCCCTCACCTTGTATGGTAGTGAGGTTTATATAGAGTGTACCTTCGAATCTCCTTCGTTGGATGCACTCGAGCCTTCTTCGGGTAGTCGTTGGATCTTATCAGTGAGATCCGTTGAGCAATAGACTTCTACTAGTTTGGGCTAGTAGAGGACTCCTGAGATAACCGTTAGGTTATGCGATAGTTATCCCTTTGATGATGATTATCCGCAGCCGTCAGTTTGAGTCTGCCATCATCAGGGTGATTACCCTAATCCATAAGTAGGATTAGGGCACGCTTGTAGCCGAATAAGCTTTCTTCTTCAGCAAGCCATCTTCCGGATCCGGTTAGCTCGGGAGCGATTCGGTTTTCTCCGTCTCGACCGGGATCGAGGGTAGGACCAGGTATGAACCCGGTCTGATCATAAACTCTCCACATCACGAGCCCCCCAGACCAAGCGTTCGGTCGATCCCGAGGGCTTGGTTTTTAACTGGGTTCGTCGTCAGGTGATGATCTCTGCGTGCTTCATTAAATGTCATATCACATTTAATGCGGTGGTCACTTTTCCTCGAGCGTTGTGAGTGTAAGGCCACGTATCTCCGTTGCAGTTGATCTGTCGTGGCTCACGTCATCCAAGCGACGGTTTCCGAACGCCTATTTCGGATTCGTGAGTTCAAACTTTCAAAACATCTTTCAATCTTGATCGTTGATTTTGAATCAATCTCGATCATTCAGATTCCCAAACACTTGTGCGGGAGTTTTAAAAGCGGTTCGTTGTCTTCGTAGGTTTCATTCTTACTGTCTGGAATTTGAACCTTTGTTGTCTGCTTCGCGCCTTCCTGCTCTCAAGCTTCCGTCTCACTGAATCAGTAAGTTTACTGGTCTTTTCTTTTTGTAGTTTACTGAAACGAGTAATGGCGAACGATAGGGCTTCTTTAGTATCCCATGTTGGTGATAGCAGTGATGCTTTTGCTCTTCCTACTCCCGAACAGTCGGATAGTGATAACAAAACCCTAACCGTCCTCTGGCAGGAGTTCGCTGAAGTTTCTCAAAAAGGTTTTGAAAGAAAAACCGAAACTTCTCCTGTCCTTCTCGAGTCTGGATCTTCCAAGATCGTCGAGTCTTCTAGGCAGCCTCAAACCTCCGAGTCCAATGGTGGACCTGGCTCTGTTCCTTCCATTTATAATGGAGAAACCCTTCTTTCAGCAGTCCAAGATTTTGACCTTCCATCCTCATATCAGGTTAGGGCTCCCCACCCTGATGAAAGGGTTGATTCATCCCTTTCGGGTGAATTTTCTCTGTACATAGATGCACTGGAAAGCGGGGTTCGCTTTCCCTTTTTTAATCCTTTATTCTCCGCAGTTTTGAATCACTGGAACATTTGTCCCGGAATGCTCCTCCCCAACAGCTGGCGTCTCATCGTCGGCTTCTTGGGTTTGTGTTTTGAGCTTGGCATTACGCCATCTCTTTCTCTTTTTGTACATTTTCATGTTCTTTCTATCTCCCATCCTCCCGGATGGGTCTTTCTTTCCAAACGCAATAAGGCTGAACTTGATTGGAGGGGCAGCATCCTTGTCAAAGGAACTTGCCCTTCTAACCACAAAAGATGGCGCGAACGATACTTTTTTTGTCGAGCGCCTCCATCAGATCTTAACTTCCCGACCACCTGGAGGAGGTTTACTTCTTCGTCCGAAAGTAACCGGGGCCTTCCCTTATCCAGAGAAGACGAGGCGGCCATCAGGAAGATCAAATCCATTCCGTGGTATCAAGAGATACATGGATATGAAGTGGAGTATAACTCCATCCTTCAGTACTGGGGCTTGGCTCATTGTGAGCTTCTAACCATCATCCTTTGATTTGATCGAAGTGATATGTCTTGAATTCCGATTCTTGTCCTTCTTCTTTGCAGTGCCTCCCAGAATGAACCCTGAAAGCCTGCGGGTGAAGGCCGCTAGGGCCGTTGTGACAGCCGAGCAACGACCGCCAAGGGTCTTGACCGTAGATCAAGAGGCTTCTCTTCCCTCTCCTGACCCCTCTTACGGGGGTATCGGGGAATATCGGCCTGTAGCTGATGCTTCGAGTAAAGGGAAGAAACCAATGGTGGAGAGGGCTAACGTCTCTTCCTCCGTCCGAACCAAGAGGAGGCATGACACAATTGATGCTCCCTCCAACAAAAAATCCAAAGCTTCGACGGATGGTGAGGAGGTCTTCATCCCCAAGTGGACCCCGAAGATGACCGACACGGGGTTACTCGGGATCCCGAGAAAGCTGCAGAATGGAGCTCCCTCGCTCTTGCTCCTTCGATCGCCGGGAGTTTGAAGCCCCGGATGACACCTCCCTTGTTAGTCAATCTACAAGGTACCGGTCTTCTTGCTTACTTATGTTTTCATAATTTCTTATGACTTCTTCCGATATCTTCCGTCTTCCCGGAAATGCTTTGTGTTGAGCTTTTATCAACACATGGAAGCATTGAGCCAAGTTGGTCGCACCAGCTCCTTGCCGCAAACTTGTGAAGAGAAATTGGCCAAGGCCAATTCCGAAATAGACCAGCTGACCGTAGCTACCGTGGAGCTGCAGAAAAAGCATGAGGAAGAAGTGATCTCCCTCAAGGAAGCCCTTGAAGCTTCGAAAATTCGTGTCTCTGCTGCCGAGCGCGAGGCCAGGAAGCAAAAGGCAGCTGCCACGTTGTTTGGTGACAGCCTTGAAATCAAAAGTAGGGAGCTCGAAGAACATCTGAAGTTGGCGATCCCTAGCAAGCCTGAGCATATAAAGCCAGACCTTCGGAAGGAGTGCATTCTAAAATTCCTGAACAGCGTACCTTTCTCCGAATTGCTAGGTTTCTACAACATTCGGGCCTATCGCATGGGGCGTAACGACGTTTGGGAGCAGATCCTTGGAACGATCCCTAACTTCGACACTGCTCCTCTTTCGTGAGGTATGCCACCCGCAGGTCTTCGGGAAAGTTGGTATGGATCTCCCAGACTGGGCTCAGGGAGAAGATGATCCTTTTCCAGCTGACCCTCAATATGAGGCATATCTGAATGACGAGCCGGCACTTCCAGAGGAGAAATCACAAGCCGAGTCTCAAGTTGTTGTTGTAGAGAATTCAGCCGATGCCACTCTTGAGGAAGGCTCTTCTCATGGTCCTGAGAAAAGTCATCCCGACCAAGGTCCCTCGGGCAACAATGAAGAAAAGGCTTAGGGAGTTGTTCTTTTGTAAAGATATACCCTCAATTTAATGAATAGACATTTCTTTTTTTATGTTGGCCTCAAAATTTCCCCGTCTCCTGCCGAAATCTTGCCTTGAATATCAAAGTATTAATGATAAAACTTATCACTTAACTTTTCATTCCTCGCCGAATAATGATCTTGTAGTATAAGTCTGAGAAGGAACTCACTCGGGTTTTAAACCGATGCCTTATACTTAAGGATTTCCGGAGAAATACAATAAGTCTGAGAAGGATTTCACTCGGGTTTTAAACCGATGCCTTATACTTAAGGATT